>NC_134844.1:64980283-65283538 GCF_965363235.1 Mytilus galloprovincialis
CAACTGACCATTTCTGTCATGTTAACTTATTTGTAAATCTTACTTTGCTGAACATTATTGCTGTTTACAGTTTATCTCTATCTATAATAATATTCAAGATAATAACCAAAAACAGCAAAATTTCCTTAAAATTACCAATACAGGGGCAGCAACCCAACAACGGGTTGTCTGATTCATCTGAAAATTTCAGGGCAGATAGATCTTGACCTGATAAACAATATTACCACGTCAGATTTGCTCTAAATGCTTTGGTTTTTGAGTTATAAGCCAAAAACTGCATTTGACCCCTATGTTCTATTTTTAGCAATGGCGACCATGTTTGTTGATAGATCAAAACTTCGGATACATTTTATAAATTAGATACCCTAAGGAACATTCAGTTAAAGTTTGAAAGTATTTGGTCCAGTAGTTTCAGAGGAGAAGATTCTTGAAATAGTTTACGACGACAGACGACGACAGACGACGGACGACAGACGACGGACGACGACGGACGCCAAGTGATGGCATAAGCTCACTTGTCCCTTCGGGACAGGTGAGCTAAAAAAATGGTTACAGAAACTTAACCGATTGTTTATGGAACCAATTACGTCGAGGTATAATGAATCCTGCCAGACGGACATGAAACATTTTAAATATTAAAACCAACAACACACAACCCTTACCATTTACCAATTAATGAAGGAAATAAGTTCACGGTCACATGAATCGTAATGTGGCCAAAGGAAAAATAATATAGAACTGAGGTCAAGGGCAAGGGTAATGGACATATGGCAAATAGTGAAAAAATCGTTTGATATGTGTTCCATACTTGTATATGTTGCAGTCAAACCTTTGACAAAGTTTTGACATATGCAGCTTTATACAAATAGTTCAAAACGCTATCGAATCACTTGGTCTCGCTTATTTAAAAATATCAATGCAAATGTTTATAATAAACATAATCAAACTGACATAATCCGATTTCGCGGGTGTCCCTGTTTTCTTATTTCTTACAATATTTCAATTCGGTATAGACTTTATAAGATAAGTGGCGAATCTAGAAGACGTATAGGTTGCACGCCCTGACCCCTTTAAAGCAAATAATAGTGAAAATATTGTTCGACTCGTTACGCTCGACGGTATGTAAAAGCTGTTCGAATTACGTCCACTTTGTAATAACTGAATCCGTCTGTCCGTATATATTGTCAAAATATATTGACCAACGTCAGTGTATGATCATCATAACACAATGGCGACAGTACAGACCCGTTTTTTTTTTTTATAGTAAAGTTAACCATGGAAGTAATATTTCATTGAATTTTGTCGAGGACCTGAGACTATTATACTAATTTAGACATAAGTTACAATTAGTGATATTTTTTTTTAATGTATGGTAGTTGTAATCCTTTTCTTTCTATAAACATTCACTTTCTATGTCGATTATGCATGCATATACATTTGTCTTACTATCAACCTTTATCCTTAAGAAGATTTATTACTAACGATCATAGAAAAGATTACATACATACTAAAAATGATTAGATTACTTATAAAGGTGCCTATCCTATTGTATGAGAAAATCACATATCAATTGTGTGTTTCTATTTGTTAAGACCGTAAACTTTAATTTCAAGTTCAAACATATTTTCCAATATAGAAAACGCATATTTGAGAGCTTTAACCTCAATGTGTGTTATAACCTTCATTTCTATCAATTCTGCTGTTAAAAATGTTTGAATGCAAAGTAAAATTAAAAATCATTTGTGTTCTATAAGAGTAGAAATTCAAGTGTTTGCTTATTATTTATTTGAATCTGAGACTGATCATATATATAATAAGCCGTTGTCCTCTGAAAGAACTTGTTTTCCAACGACTCACAAAACTCCCCTTTAACACTGAAGTTAAATTATCAATTATTATGTAATAGATTTTTTTTTTTTTTTTTGACCAAACCGGGTGGTAAACATTGACAAAACCGGCCAGTTCCATTTTGACATGACCCACTTCTTTCGTTCCATACTCAGAAATACAAGTATTGAGATGTTCATAATAACAAGTTTTGCAATCTCCGTGTCAGTATTTATCTTCCCATACCTTTCTTTCCATACAATGTGAACAATTTAACAAGAAATTAAACAATTTTGAGGCAAGGTTCACTCAATTCGTCATTTTGACGTTCATTTTGACTTATTTCTCCGTTAATATAGAACGGTTGTAGAAAATATTGCATATCGCAATAGAAAATAGTTGTATATGTATATATATTCTTTGATATCATTATAACAAATAAGAAAATAAGGAGAAACCTATCTTTCTTCTGTCTATTAATGTTCCGTCATTGTGCCGGATGTTAGATACCATCGAGTCTGAACAAATTTTGCCGATGTGGTTTAGGTGTCAGACCACCAATTACTCCCTCCAATTTAGAACGTATGTAAAGTAGCCATACTCTGACACAAAATAGTGCTTTTTTACTTGTCTATGAGTTTGCATTAAAAATTGAGGATTAATGCGCTCCATAGTATACTAATTTTAGATTTCCAGAAAACCTGGTTTTTGTTTTGGAGTACCTCTGTTTGATGGTCAGTTATTTTGTTAGAAGGCTTTAAAGGTATGGTGAAAATTGGCATGTTAAAAGCTGATACATGTACGATTAAGGATATACCTGGTTTCTATGAAGTTAAACTTAAGGTAAAATATTTAGAAAGCTGTGAAAATTGCAAAATTTGGTTGAACAGATAGGGATTTTTAATTGGTGGTCTGACACCTTTAAGAGAAATGCGGTGAAACCCAAAATTCAGAAAACAATTGATTTGTTGGTCTTAACTGATCATTTGAAATAAAAGTAGCCACATTTTAATTCTTTTGTGGAGCAAAAAGTCATATATTGCAAATTTAGAGCCTTAAACCTGAATGTGTGCTTTTTTTTTAGCTTTTCCCACCCTGACAATATGCTTTCATATAAAAAATGTTATAAATTGTTATAAATGCACAGTAAGTTGTTTCTGTGGTGTTAAACATTTAAACATAGGTTGATTGCTACCCCAAAAAAATTGTCGTCATGAAGATTTGATGAAATTATTTGATTTTTACCCCTTATATAATTGCGGCATACCATGTATATGGCAGTTAACATAGCCTAATATAAACACTGCATAAACTCACAAAAATCTCATTTATTATCCTAAATGAAAGTTTTATACTTTAAATTTTATTGACTGATAGTAAATAAAACAGTTAAATGACCATGACTGCACTTTTGATCAGTTAATAGTCCCATTACTGACACCAGGTGTAAACAAAGGGGGTCAATATTCCTTGACTCTTCAATATCTTGGATTTTTTTATTAAACTCATTGTAAAAATTGTGGAAAGTCTTTAAAGCAGTAGAACAAACAAGGAAAAATCAACAAAAGCTGATCTTGATATTGAAAGTTTATGTTTCTCTAGTCCAAAATGAGATTTTCAAGTATTTTCTATCAAAGGCTTACATTACAGTCAGTTTAAATTGAGCTGTGAAATTTGTTATATGAGTCGCATTATGCTCAGAAAGGATGTTTTTAACTTCAAATTGACTAAGGATTAAGAATAAACAAAACAAAAGATTTCTGATCTACTTTTTTTGCTCTTTAGGTGTCAGACCACCAATTACTCCCTCCAATTTAGAACGTATGTAAAAGTAGCCCTACTCTGACACAAAATAGTGCTTTTGATGTCCTTGTTTACTTAAACTAACCAACAAATTTGCAGAAATGAAACTTTTGGTAAAAGAGAAATATATCTAGATCATTTTGAGCCAAAATTTACTTGTCTATGAGTTTGCATTAAAAATTGAGGATTAATGCGCTCAATAGTATACTAATTTTAGATTTCCAGAAAACCAGGTTTTTGTTTTGGAGTACCTCTGTTTGATGGTCAGTTATTTTGTTAGAAGGCTTTAAAGGTATGGTGAAAATTGGCATGTTAAAAGCTGATACATGTACAATTAAGGATATACCTGGTTTCTATGAAGTTAAACTTAAGGTAAAATATTTAGAAAGCTGTGAAAATTGCAAAATTTGGTTGAACAGACAGGGATTTTGAATTGGTGGTCTGACACCTTTAGACACAGTGCATAAAAAAGTATTCTAACTTTGATTGTTTATCATTAAAATATTTTTTCTTAATTTTGCGATATTGTAAATTCATTTTATACATGTATAATGTATTTTATATTTAAATGTTGGGCATTGCATTTTTCTTTACCTTGACAAGAATTGTGTTGTGTGCTTTTAAACTTTTAAGTCATGAATCATTGACCGATAAATTCACGATTTAATTTAGAATTCATAAGACAGGTACATCACTTTAAATGCGAGGATATAAAATAGATAGAGGGGAAAATCAGACTATTATGTTTGACTAATCACTCTTTTGAAAAAAGAGTTTGCAGCAGGATTGATTTTTCTACAAACAAAAAAGGGGGATGGGTAATGTGTGCGATTGTTACACCGTACATTGTCTGATTTTATAAAATACACTATAGACTCGATGAGTGATTAAAACAGCATTTCTTATTAACATAGAGTAATAACAAGAAAAGTAATCTACATAAATTGATTGGAATTTTTACGCATGCAGAGTCAACGAAAAACGAAAGTAGATTTGTCTAATTAGATATCTATATATGTTCTGTAGAGCCAAGTCTTTATAGAAATTCATGTTATCAATATTATTTATAAGCACATATGTTAGATGTTACAAACCTTAATCACTGTCTGTCAAATTTCATTCTTTGTTTACATCTCAATATTGGTGATCAAAACACGGCTGGTAAACGTAGTAAAAATTCCTTTGTGTCACGTGATAAAAGTTTATACTCTTAATCTGGCGGTATTTACGAAATTCGTTTATATGATATTTTATGATTTAATACGAAGACGCGTCAAACCTTGCTTCTGTTTAAATACGCTTGAATCTTTCTTTATTTTTAAATTTTTAAATTGTTTTAAATTAGAATAGTTTTGTTTCTTCATTTTCACTAATAAATTTAAATACGTAAGTTTTTCAAAAACAAAATATGAGCTTTCTCTTTTTTGTTTTATCTGTATCATAAAGTTGTTGATGGGATGGGGGCCTACGTTTTTGTATTCTTTAAAAAACAAAATTACCGTTAAAACTTTTTAGAATTTAAGGTCCTCTTTGCTCTCCAACTTTGTACTTGTTTGGCAGTATGACTATTTTGATCTGGGCGTCATTTATGAGTCTTATGTAGACGAAACGCGCGTATTAAATTATAATCCTGGTACATTTATAACAAAAATCAGCAAAGACCCATCGAAACAACATATGGTAAACAAATTTAATAATACTTTTAGATATTTGGATGATATTTTGACTCTCAATAATGACGACTTCAGTATGTATACTAAAGAAATTTATCCTGTTGAACTTACTTTAAATAAAGCTAATACTAACAATGACCACTGCCCTTTCCTCGATCTTGATATCTATATCACTAACGGAAAGCTTGATACTAAAATTTATGATAAAATAGATGATTTTTCATTTCCTTTCGTTAATTATCCATTTTTAGTTGGTGACGTTCCCTTGTCACCATCTTACGGTGCTTATATATCTCAACTTGTACGATTCGCTCATGTATGTAACAATATTTGGATTTTAACGAAAGAAATTTGTGTATTACTGAAAAATTATTACACAAGGGTTTTCGATATTACAAATTAGTCAAAACATTAACTAAATTTTATCATCGGTATAAGGACATCATTCGTAAATATAGCTCAACATGCTGACTTCTTATACGTTCAGGTATTTCACATCCAATTTTTTATGGAAATATTCTTTATAAAGCCCAAAAATGTCAGTATTCACCTCAGAAACTAACAAAACCTTTAAATAGACTTATTAAGAAGGGATATAGTTACGATACTGTTGTCAGGTCATTAAAGATTGCATATTTTGGCGTTAATATTAATTCACTTATAGGGTCTTTGCATCGGAACTAAACACATTTATTTAAAAACCAGTTGTTGGCATGACACGGGTTATGTTCTTCTCATATATTTTATGATGGTATGATACTAAACCCCTAACGGGAAGGATTGTGCCTGATATTCATATGATGAAATCATAATCTTTCAATCAGTTTTATTGAAGTCTGGAGCTGGCATGGCAGTTTACTGCTAGTAGTCTGTTGTTATTTATGTATTATTGTCATATTGTTTATTTTCTTTGGTTACATCTTCTAAGATCAGACTCGAACTTCTCTTGAACTGAATTTTAATGTGCTTTTTGTTATGCGTTTACTTTTCTACATTGGCTAGAGGTATAGGGGGAGGGTTGAGATCTCATTAACATGTTTAACCCCGCCGCATTTTTGCGCCTGTCCCAAGCCAGGAGCCTCTGGCCTTTGTTAGTCTTGTATTATTTTAATGTTAGTTTCTTGTGTACAATTTGGAAATGATTATGCGTTCATTATCACTGAACTAGTATATATTTGTTTAGGGGCCAACTGAGGACGCCTCCAGGTGCGGGAATTTCTCGCTACATTGAAGACCTATTGGTGACCTTCTGCTGTTGTTTTTTCTATGGTCGGGTTGTTGTCTCTTTGACACATTCCCCATTTCAATTTTCATTTTTACCTTTGATAACTATTTACAGCACTTGGTCGATGCCACTGCTGGTGGGCGTGTCGTCCCCGAGTGTATTACCATCCCAGTTGTCAGAACTTTGGTGTTGACATGAATATCAATTACTTTATGGCTATTTTATAAATTTCCTGTTACAAAGTTTTGAATATTTCGAAAAACTAAAGATTTTCCTATCCTAGGCATAGATCATCTCAAGTCTAGATCTAATCATGATCCATCAAACTACAGGGGCATTACTATTGCAGATAACACAGGCAAGTTATTTAATTCAATTCTAAATAACAGGTTGACAAAATTTTTAAAAACTAGAAATATAATTAGAAGTGAGCAAATTGGTTTTACTAAAGGATGTCGCACAACAGACCATATGTATGTGTTAAATACCATCATTCAAAAATTTGTGAAAAATAATTCGAAGCCTCTGTATGCATGCTTTGTAGATTTTAAGCGTGCATTTGATTCAGTTTCACATCTCCACCTTTTTTATAAACTTAAATGTATAGGTGTTGGAACAAAATTTTATGACATTATAAAATGTATGTATGAAAACACAGAAACTTGTGTAAAAATAGACCAACACAGGACAAACCTTTTTAAATCAAATATAGGAGTAAGACAAGGGGATAATCTCAGTCCCTGTCTCTTTAATATACATTTAAATGATTTGCCAACCTAATTTGACCAAACATGTGACCCAATCCCATTAAATACACATCCCTTAAATATTTTAATGTATGCTGATGATGTAGTTCTTTTATCATCATCAGAGCAAGGACTTCAAAATTGTGTTAACAAATTAAATAAATTTACAGTTGATTTAAAATGACAGTTAACACAAAAAAGACCAAGGTTCTTGTATTTAACAAATCAGGAAGACTTAAAAATATTAAAATATCATTAGGAAACCAGACTTTAGAATGTGTACAGAACTACACATACTTAGGTATAAATTTTTCATCGTCTGGGAGTTTCCAAATAGCAAAGAAAGAACTTTATAACAAAGGAATGAAAGCATATTTCAAATTAAGGAAGACCTTTTCAGTGGAAAGCCCAAAACCTAGTACTTTATTACACATCTATAACCATACAATCCGACCAATCTTGTTGTATGGATCTGAAATTTGGGGTTATATACCACATAAGAAACAAATACATTTGGATAACTTTATATCAAAAGAAACTGATTATCTTGTACTAGAGAAAATTCATACTAAGCTTTGTAAATTTTCACTTGGAGTTAATATAAAAACATCAAATATGGCATGTAGAGGAGAATTAGGTTCACTCCCTACACTGTATTATGTAATAATGAATATGGTAAAATATTGGATCCATCTTATGAAAGATATTGAACCTTCAAATATTATTCTAAGGGAAGCCATAAATCTATCTCATTCTATGGACAAACATAACCAGGAATCTTGGATAGGAAGCATTAAACATATATTTAAATTTCTAGACTTAGAATATCTATTTGTTAACCAGTCAAACTTTAAACAAAACCATATTCTAAAAAAAGTAAAAACATCTTTAACTATTAAATTTAAAGAAAGCTGGTTAGCTAGTTTAGAAAGCAATTCTGGGAAGTGTACTAATTTACAATCTGGTAATAAATTAAGAACTTACAGAAAATTTAAAAATATTTTTATGTTTGAACCATATTTAAAAATGAATTCAAAAAAAGACAGGCAAATAATCACAAGATTTAGAACTAGCTGTCATGATCTTGAAATCGAAAGAGGGAGGTATATTGGAATTAAAGCTGAAGACAGAAAGTGTAAGCTATGTAAGAACGCAGTTGAAGACGAACTACATTTTCTTTTAAAATGTCCTGTTCTAAAAGATACTCGATCTCAACATCTATCTAATTTAAATTCAAAATTCAAAAATTTTTCAAGATTATCTGATGAAATGAAATTTGTTTGGATTCTTTCATCTGAAGATTTGTTTGTTACTTCAAACTTATCCAATTTATTGCACTCCCTTTTTGAAGAACCAAAGAAAATAATAGAAAATATTGTTGTTTGAAAAAGAAAAAAAAATAGAAGAAAAAAAATATTTATAGATATATATATACATGTATATAGGAAATAAAATTGATCAGGAGTTGTCTCCCATAGACCTAGAACTATAAAGATTTATGTAATTTCTCCAGGTCACAGTGGCACCCATAACTATGTTTTGTCAATAACTTGATTTATATCAGGTTAATTAGTGTAAATGTGTATTCATGTGGTTTTTTGGTTTAAATGTACTTTAATCATTCTAATCATTTTCTGTGCTTTATTTTGTAATTCATTTGATTGTATAGCTCAAATTTTGGGCACCATGATTAGTTAATAAAATTATCTTATCTTATCTTATCTCATCCGTATTTGGCACAACGTATTGGAATTTTGGTCCTCCAAGCTCTTCAACTTTGTACTTGTTTGGCTTTATTACTATTTTGATTTAAGCGTCACTGATGAGTTTTATGTAGACGAAACGCGCGTCTGGCGTATTAAATTATAATCCTGGTACATTTGATAACTATTTATGCATTATTTACTTTTATTAACACATTGTTCTCTATTTTTTCAAATTTTGAGCTCTAGTATTCGATATCTTTATTTGTTTTTCTTACATATGCTGGCCATTCTGGTGTTCAGTAAAGCTCAAATTTAAAAGTGTTGCTTTAAACTTTCTAGGGAATGACGTTAGCAATTAAAACTTTAGAATACAAAATACACGTTGACATATATAGTGGTCAGTTTTTGTTTCATTGATCTCATGTGTAAAAATGCCTCGTTTGCAAGCATATCACATCTTCTTATTTTTTGTCATGTTCCAGCATGACAAAATATAAATCATCATTTTTTTTTATTTGCGCACTAAATTTTAATATTGGTATCGGTGGTATCTGTGGCACAAGCACTTCTTTTCATCCAACCGTTCCAGGGTCATCGAATTAATTAAAAACAATTCAAAATTTGCGCATTCAAAATTTATTATTGTACTTGCAAATGACTTAACGGTAAACAAGTAATAATTTATCATTAAATAATTAATCAGCATCTAAGCTTGTATTGGATTGTATGGTGTGTCTGGGTATTATTAAATATTCGAAAGAAACCAATAGATATAGATTTAGGAATTCGATATACCAGATAAAAGATAACCCAAATCCATTGAAATCACTCGTAATATTTCCAATGACTCCAGATTACCTTCTTTATACAAACGAAGATAAATTGTAAGACAAACTAAATAATGATCATAATAAAAAACAACAAATAGTAAGTTTGAATTTTTGGCAATTTTTTGTCATGGATTTATTAGCACAGTTCAACTATTTTCAACCGGCCTATGAATTTGCATTCATCGACAATGTCTCATTAATGTCCAAGATAAAAACAATGAAGGGCAACCATCATATGTTTTCTCCAAATGGCAACTGGGCTACCAGACGCCAACTGTAATAAATTCAGCCAAATGCTAACAAACTTATTTGAAAGCATCACCAACAAAATTTATCAATCCATGACAAAAAAATTATTTTAACACACAAAACAAATGAAAAAATCTAGGTTTTGAACAAACATATCAATTTAAACAGAGTTCAACAACTAAACATAAGTTCAACGAAGTATATCAACTATACTATACAACAGTTCAACGAAGTATATCAACTATACTATACAACAGTTCAACGAAGTATATCAACTATACTATACAACAGTTCAACGAAGTATATCAACTATACTATACAACAGTTCAACGAAGAAGTAATATACTTTACTATACAACAGTATAAACAACTTGCACAACAACAAACATTTATTCAACTATGTATTTACAACTAACAACAAAACTGTTGTATCTTCAACAGAGCTTTCAACTTGATACATGCGTTTAACAACTGAATAAATTATTCAACTGACATACAACTTAATGAGTCCATGCACGATGGCTTACAACTTAGAACAGTTTAAAGTTCATCTGGATATAAAAATCTGTTTGGATACTTAATGAACAACTCTAATGCTGACTGAAAAGCATTAATAAAAATTTCAATGCCAATATATGACAGATGTACGCCATCATCAGCGAAAAGAGTTGGATGGATATCATCAAAATCAGTATGTTTAATAGCCTTGCCCCCAACTTTGTGTAGGTAAGATCTAACACCCCTATTTACACGAGCTCTATACCGTTCTATTGCCTTTTTATTCATGGCATTCCTCCAAATTCGCCTTGGCAAAATGTATGACCAAATAACATTTGCGTTTGGTAACGATGACATTAACTGACGTAAAGTGTCCTTAATATTGTATAAAAGTTTACCATTTTGAATGTTACATAAATCATTACCACCGCAATGAATAAGAATTATTGAAGGTTGCGATCTCCAATTCAACAATGCAGTTATAATTGAAGGAACCATGTGCCATAACATTCCTGAATGACCTATCCACACAATACTGTAACCAAGTTTTTCCAGACCCAGATCAATACCAGTTGCTCTAGTTTGAGTGTGTTCAGATGCATTTTTTTTACCAAAGATGAACCAATTATCCAAATGTCATTTTTTGCTGAAAGCAAAATTAAATATTAGGAATTCTAATGTAGCGCTGAAATGATGACGACATCCAGCGACCCATGGTTTTAATCTGATTTTCAGTTTTACCAGACATAAAGGCTGACGTCGCTGCTCCTATTCTAAACGAAAGCGTATTAAATCTAGATGTGTTTAAACTCAAAAACTTGAGTCCTTTGTTTAAAACAGTCTGAAACTGAAATCTTGTCAATGATTTCCCATTTATATGGCAAAAAAGAGGACCATCATTTCCAGGTCTAATTTGCAAAAAGGCTTTCAAACTTTGTAGAGGACAAATCTCATTTGATTCATTTTTTTCAACAACTAAAGTACTGTAGTGGATTTCCCTTTTTGATCAGTTTTTGAAAATTTTATCGTAACAAACAGCTGATTTTTTACATGGTCAATATAAACCATGAAAAACATGGACCTGTTTTTGTATTGCTATGAGATACAATTTATGACAAAAATAAGCAAATACCCATCGAAACAACATCTAATAAACAAATTTAATAATACTTTTATATATTTGGATGATATTTTGGCTCTCAATAATGACGACTTCAGTATGTATATTAAAGAAATTTATCCTGTTGAACTTACTTTAAATAAAGCTAATACTAACAATGACCACTGTCCTTTCCTCGATCTTGATATCTATATCACTAACGGAAAGCTGAATACTAAAATTTATGATAAAATAGATGATTTTTCATTTCCTATCGTTAATTATCCATTTTTAGATGGTGACGTTCCCTTGTCACCATCTTACGGTGTTTATATATCTCAAATTGTACGATTCGCTCGTGTATGTAACAATGTTTTAGATTTTAACGAGAGAAATTTATGTATTACTGAAAAATTATTACACCAGGGTTTTCGATATCACAAACTAGTCAAAACATTTACTAAATTTTATCATCGGTATAAGGACATCATTCGTAAATATAGCTCAATATGCAGACTTCTTATACGTTCAGGTATTTCACATCCAATTTTTTATGGAAATATTCTTTATAAAGCACAAAGGTGTCAGTATTCACCTCAAAAACTAACAAAACCTTTGAATAGACTTATTAAGAAGGGATATAGTTACGATACTGTTGTCAGGTCATTAAAGATTGCATATTTTGGCGTTAATATTGATTCACTTATAGGGTCTTTGCATCGGAACTAAACACATTTATTAAAAAACCAGTTGTTGGCATGACACGGGTTATGTTCTTCTCATATATGTTATGATGGTATGATACTAAACCCCTAACGGGAAGGATTGTGCCTGATGTTCATATGATGAAATCATAATCTTTCAGTCAGTTTAATTGAAGTCTGGAGCTGGCATGTCAGTTAACTGCTAGTAGTCTGTTGTTATTTATGTATTATTGTCATTTTGTTTATTTTCTTTGGTTACATCTTCTGACATCAGACTTGGACTTCTCTTGAACTGAATTTTAATGTGCGTATTATTATGCGTTTACTTTTCTACATTGGCTAGAGGTATAAGGGGAGGGTTGAGATCTCACAAACATGTTTAACCCCGCCGCATTTTTGCGCCTGTCCCAAGTCAGGAGCCTCTGGCCTTTGTTAGTCTTGTATTATTTTAATTTTAGTTTCTTGTGTACAATTTGGAAATTAGTATGGCGTTCATTGTTACCTATGTAATTCAGTTGTCGCCGTTTGTTGCTGTGCTATTAAGTTTTTAGTACATTTTTTGTCCATAAATTAGGACGTTAGTTTCCCGTTTGAATTGTTGTACATTTGTCGTTTCATGGCATTTTATAACAGACTATGTGGTTAGGGTTCGCTCATTGTTGAAGGCCGTATGATGAGCTAGAGTTTTTTTTATTTCTGTGTCAAGTGGTCTCTTGTGGAGAGATGTCTCATTAATAATAATACGACATTCTTTTATACTTTTTTACAAAATTATAAAATAGTTCTGTATCCAAATTGTCACTTGGTGTCTTCAAAATTGTCACTTGGTGTCATCCAAATTGTCACTTGGTGTCTTCCAAATTGTCACTCGGGGCAATTTCTATTATAATATCAGAATTGTCACTTGGGCCAATTTCTGTTATACTATCAGAATTGCCCATACTATAAATTGCTTTTCAGAAAGAAAAAATAAACTAAGCCACAGACATGGATCTATCAAATGCCCTTAATTTAAAATATTTTACGTAAACAGAACTATTAATTTTGTTCATAAAAATTCAACATCAATCCTATCATTTATTGTACAAGTATTAAGTGAATTTAAGCCGAAATTTGTACAATTTACCAAAAAATCAAACAAGGCCGAACTTTCTCAATGGCTGAAAAGTCTTGTTTGCACAATTTACAATTTTCTAGGTCCATACAACCTGTTATATTATCAAGATCTATAAATCATCTACTGGATTGGACCTGGACTGGACTGATTTAAAATTTCATTTATTGTTTTCTGCTTTTTTCCCTTTTCAATTCCTTGTTATCTGTTTTAAACCAAATCAATTTACTGTTTACCTGTTATTGAAACCTCCTTGCCCCCTTATGTTTTAGTTATATGAAATGAGTTTTTGCCGAAGTTAACCATGTTTACCAGATCGTGACATTGATAATTAATCAACACAGAGCACTTGGAACAGGTAAAAATTAATAAAATTAATAGAGTCATGATATTGTAGTTTTAAATTGTGCATGCATTCCAATTTGTTAACTAATCTTTTCCTTAACACATGTTAACAGTTGTTATTCGATTTCGTGTATATTTGATTTATTTTAAGCTGTCAGTTATTTCTTTGAACCTTCAATTCCATGTTTGTTTACATTCTTGCATCACAGTTTTTCTCTCGCACTTGATGTGCGATACTATAACGAGAGGTCCCGTAGTAAAGATCACTGCATACGGGAAAATAGTGTACTGGAAGAATATAATTCAATAGTAATACATTTATGAAGATTTTTTGTCGATAAATAATTTTCTTCACGTACACTTTTTGAAGTAAAACTTAGCCATTAAAATATATAAAATATTGTCAGCCTCTTTTTATTAATTTGAAGTTTCATATTACTTTAATACCTGACAAAGAATGAGTAGAATACACTACCTTTAAACATTCAATGCATATTTATATCTGCATAAATAATTATAGAACAGATGAATAGAAAATCAACAAAGGAAAACGCCACTGTAGAGATAACGTAATTTGATAATTATATTTATTCTGCTATTGACGAATTATGTCCTTTTCAACTTTTAAAATTAAACAAAATAACAGACGTATATGAGTGTTCATGATTTCCTATTTATTAAGGTTAGTAGGAGTTTTTTGATTTCCAAGTGAATTATTATTTATTTTATTGTCGAGTCTGCGACTTTTGTCGCAGAAAGCTCGACATAGGGATAGTGATTCGGCATAAGTTTTGGGGTCACCATCATTAATTTGTAAACCGACAAAATGCCAGTATTATCGTTTTATTTGTAGTTTAAGCGGCTATGTGTTATTACCGATGGCGACTGGCGATTTTCATGCCGAGTGATGCACGAAAGCAGGAGACGCTTACCCTGTCAAAGCACCTTAAGTTTATGAGTCTATGCGATGCCCTTATAATTTTTTTGTGATCCTGATTAGTCTATGTGATAATCAATTAGCAAGATTTGAGCAATGATTAACACCTTTTTTATCATCCATTAAATCAATCTTCAATCAAATGCATGATATGGACGCATAAAGAACTCGTAAATTGTAACTTTACAAATGACAGATATATTCAATAAATCCTTATTAAGATTTAATAATGATAAACCTTTTTTTGATATATGGTTCTTAGGGTTTTGAGAGATATTGTCCAGGGACGAATTTCACAATAAGTTTTCATCATGTTGCAGTGAGTTGCTAAGTTCAGTTTAGATTGATCCTTGATTTTTGTACAAAACATAATTCCTAATTAGAAATGATTATATATCAATATACAAAAGACCAATATTTCTTTGCATGCAAGTCACAAAAGTTAAATTTACTAAGCTTTCCAGTTTCCACTAACTTGTTGAAATGAATATATTTGTGTTGTTTGTAAGCAGCTCATGGCTGTCAGACTTCAGTGCAGTAGTTACATTTTGTCGAAGTCAATAATAATGACAAGAATTAGTGCAGTGTCAACATTTGTTTCCCTATCACTTCTCAAAACTCTCTTCAAGTGGCTATCAAAATCGTAGCCAATTTTTCGCCGCTTTCATATCTGATTTGTTTGATTAATATGGATTTTGCAGCTTCATTGGGTCAAAAAAACAAATATTTTGTCACTTGAAATCATATAATCGACAAAATTCATTGTTCCGAGATGAAAGAAAAACCTTGACAACTAATACATAATATTTTGAAACTAACCGTTTGAAAACATATATTGTGTGCCTTTATATGTTTTAATCACCTGTGTTAAAAACATGAATCAAACGGATGAATGAGAAAACATAGGAACACCGTATCGGAGAAGTAAGTAAAGTAGAGATTATTTGATTATTTTGATTGTATAATGTAATTGACAGATAATGATTTGTTTTAACGCATACCAGTTTTACTGTTACAGTTGATCAAGTTATATACGCAGCATATTACATAAACCTATTTTGTGTCGACAATTTGTTAAGCATTTCAGGCGTTCCCTTCAAAAACGACTTTCAGTATAAATGACGTATGAAATATTGCAAATTAAATTCATGCTATACTAAACAAATATTTGAAGAAAATCTTGAAAGTTAAACACAACTAGAACACACCCGCGAAATCGCGGGAATTTAGAGCTTGGTTGAAAGTATGTATACTGTTTTAGGGAGAAATGTTGTAAAAGATTTTGTGTCTGGAGAATTTAAGTAAAAGAGTTGATGTTTGGAGAATTTCAGAAAAGGTATTAAAATTCATAGGTACTTGGAAACAGTTTCCAAAGACTGTTATTTTTTCTCTGTTAAATTCCATTATTTTCGCGTTTCTGTATACTATAAACTTACGTATCCTATAAATAAAGTCTATTTTGCAATAAACTATCAATTTCAAGTTTCTTCTCATAGGCGATCACTGCTATATTATAGAGGGAGTCTCTACCAACCGGATAATTATTGTGCTGTCCCCGAGTACTCTTATGAAATTTATGTGCAAGTTTAAAACTGGGAGTCCTGTTTGACTTAAAAGCGAAATCGCGGGCAATTTAAGCTTGGTTGAAAGCATGTCATCTCTTTTAGGAAGAATTTATGTGTAAAAGATTTTATATCTGGAGAATTTAAGGAAGTCATATAGGTACATCGAGACAGGACAATATTTTTAAGCCTGCTCCCTTTTTATAAAGTCCGTTATCATTTTGTTTTCTGTTATATTCCATTATTTTTGCGTTTCTGTATACTATGAACAGAGACATATAATTCATTATATCTCTCTGCTATGAAAATACGTATTCATATTATAAATATTAAAGTGTATTTAATTTTCTATTAACTATTAATTCTAAGTTTCTTCTCCATGGCGATCACTGCTATATTATATAGAGTGTCTATATATATTATAGTAGTATTTTAATCATAGTATACAGTACATACAGATTTAAACGCAAAAATAAGTGTCCTGTCACCGTCCGAGTACTTATGCAAATTATGTGCAAATGAAAACCGAGGTATAAAAGTAGTGGTTCTTCCGATCTAAAAACCACGATATGGACAACACTCTGATTGGCTTATTTATTTTTCATTTTTGTTATCCATCATACGATTGGTTCTCAATGTTAAAACCTGTAGTCATGTCTGTCGTAAAAGTCGGTCTGATCACGAAATGAATATCCGAACGCCTTAATTTTTCATTTTTCTCCCAAAATAACCCAAACTGAATAGTCATAAGAATGGATGACAAATGCGACTATGCATGGTACCTTTAGGACACAGAGGCATGACGCCCAATTTATTTTTGGAGGAAGAGAAGCGACAGACAAAATAAGGTCTTCTCGTTTAATAGAATAGATAAAAGTATAGATGTTACATTAACAATGATTGATGAAATATAAAAGCAAATAAATTGTGTTGGCTGATGGTTAACATACATATGTCTGAATTTGATACAAGATGAGGGATTCTATGTTTCATTGGCAGATTTAAATGACAATTTAAGACCTTGATTTGATACATTTAGCGTCTAGTTAAATTGATATAAAAATGTATCGAAGAGATATCAAAGTTCTCTTACTGAAGTAAGAATTTAGGCCTTCATTTCATTTCAACAAACTGAAGTTCATGATACCTATAAGTAATATAATAATTAAAGCAATATTTCAATGTTCTGCCCAATCGAAATATCTCCAAGGCCTACTTCGATTCGTCCAACTCGGATAACCCGAGTTACTCGAGTTGCAATCGAAGTACCCGAGTTTTATCATTTTACAACCCTCGAGTTAACTCGATATCAATCCTGCCCCTGACCAGGTTTAATCGAGTCGAGTTAAACGACAAAATAGCGACGAAAGAGACGATAGTGCTTTTCGAAAATATTTTTTTACGATTGAAACGGATCTAAGCCATTTCATGTATCGAAATAGAAGTTTAAAAGAGGGACGAAAGATACCAAAGGGACAGTCAAACTCATAAATCTAAAACAAACTGACAACGCCATGGCTAAAAATGAAAAAGACAAACAAACAACAGCAAACACGACACAACAGATCACAACATAGAAAACTAAAGAATAAACAACACGAACCCCACCAAAAAACTAGGGGTGATCTCAGGTGCTCCGGAAGGGTAAGCAGATCCTGCTCCACATGCGGCACCCGTCGTGTTGCTTATGTGATAACAAATCCGGTAAATAGTCTAATTCGGTAGGTCACATTCAGGAAAGGGAAGGGGATTGTAATTACGAAGTAAGGAACATATCCGATATAATTTGTGATACGGTTATTCCATAACGGTCAACCAACTCTTGATGGCGTCCGTAAAATTTACGAAGGGATGATTTCAACTTCACCATTTGGAACTCTTGGTTCAATAGCTTCCTTGTGAGCAGCAACCCTCTATCAAGAAAATCATGATAGGAAATGCAAGCACGGGAATATCGTATCAATTGGGAGATAATACCCCGTATGCAGGTGCTGCTGGAATGTTGCTACTTAGAAATGGAAAGTTCACAATTGGAAAGCTGACATCATCTCTTTTGTCGTAAAGTTTTGTTTTCAACCGACCCTCATTGTCAATTTCTAGATGTAAGTCAAGATGTGAGGCCGACTTAACTGTATCTGTAGTATCCTTTATCTCTAGCTCGATAGGATAGATGCGTTTCACATAGTCACCAAATTTTGAATTATTTAGTGAAAGAACATCATCTATATAGCGAAAAGTAGAGTTAAAGGATAGTGCTAACTTCTTATCTGTCTTCCTAGTAAGAAGTTCCTGCATGTTAAGTTGTTAATTGTTATACTGAGTAGACCATATGTTATATAAATTATTGTGATATGGTGTCATTCTAGGAAACTGTCAGTCATAGGGAAAAGCACACGCAATGAGGCTTGTGTTTCGATATTAAGTTAATGCATATAAATGACAGTGTTAATATTTAATCTCTTCGGCATTGAAATAACAAGGAACTTCATCATCGTTCAGGATGATAAAATTGCAAATATTTTTAAAAAGGACCAAAGTATCGGGTCCATTGAAAATGAATTTGAACGATGTCGAAAGGTAATTACAGATGCTCTTTCATCCTAAATTCTTTAAATATTCTTTTTTTGAGATATCAACTAAAAACCGTTATGGCAGTAAAATCTTTAAAGACTGTTTTATTGGTATTAAAATTGATATGATTTAGAACATAACTACATACGTATTGCTTTACACTTATGAAGACGTAAGGCCCTTGTTCCTGTCGATAATATATTTTTATATATTGGCATTGCACAAGGTTAGGCTTTTCTCAGATTGTTTATATTGTGTGTTTACACTAAATATTTTTGATGTGTTCTGATTGATACTTAAGTTAAGGAAAATATACTTAACTATAAGCTGTATTTGACTTTGGCTAGCTTTTATAGCTGCGAGTACTCTTAGATCGACATTTTATGTATTTTATCTAAATGATTGTTCTTTTAGTGCTTGGTGCCGATATGAAGAGTCAAGCCATTTCCAATTTAATTTTACAACTTGTTCGTATGTTGTGCTGCTACTCGATTGTCCCAGGTAATTTGAGGGTTAAGCGCTCATAAACATGTTTAACCACAAATGTGCCTGTCCTAAGTCAGGATCTTGTAATTCGGTGGTTGTAGTTTGTTGCTGTCATGTTTGTTTTGCGTTTATTGTAGTGCCATAGATCGGTCCTTTTGTTTTTCGTTTGAATTTTTTTATATTTGGCCAGGTTGTGGCGGCCTTTTACCGCTCATGGCTGAAGACCCATTTGTATCATCCTCAATCACATCGCATATCCTGATTTCATCTTGCAGCGAAATGAGTTGAAATACATTTTGAATATTTAGCTATTGGTATTCGGCATTTTTTTCCCGATTTGATGAGAAAAAAGTTGCAGGTTAAATTTTCACTGTGTATAATTTTCACTGAACGGAAAAGTACACACGAAACAATAACTGTATCGTGTAATTAAAAATGTAAACTTGATTAATTGACAAGTAATCGATTGCAAATAATTATGAAAACTAAATAACGGAAATAACACATGATAATATTAATAATAATACACATAATTAAGTGAACTTTCTAGAAATGTGTACATAAGAGAATTCTTATAAATGATAGTTAAGATCGTCTCAGAAATACAAATATCCGTGTAAATGTGATTTATTTCAATTTTAGTTTCACACTTATGCAAAATGTTCGGGTTATGACATCAATCAATAGATCGTCGATAATTGAAATTTTTAACCTGTCACTGGTTGCTGTGTTATCAAAAAGTGTGCAAAGGCTGCTTAATCATTTTAATTATTATAAAAATAGAGATCTAAATTAGGTATACACTTTCTTGTGATCTACCGAACAACAATAAAGACTTGAAAATCGACTGAATAATGTACGAAACTTTCAAACAATGATACATCCAGGAATATGCAGTTAAATTTTCCATTGCCCTGCTCGTCCGGATGTAAAGTATTTCAAAAGGCTATAAACAAAACAAACACAGTAATAGGATTAGTTGCTCGCAGTAACATGTTATTTTCTCTGGCGATACGATGTTCTATTTTACTTTATTGTACAGATTTCTTCGATCCAAACAACATATAAATACATGTAATTGACATAGTAGTAACTATATATATACTAATGTGACTAGCTTCGATCGATTCGACATAAACGCGAGCACCTTCGATACGAATACATATAAATGCCAAACTTTATATAGTACCCATTTGAATATAATTACTAAAAATAGCAAACGGGAAAAACCCAATTTCAAAGGAAATGAAATATATTGAAATTTACGCGAGATCAAGTTTTTGCGTTTCTCTCGCTGCCGCGAACAAAGTGAAAGCTAAACACACGCGAAAAAAAACAACCCAACATACGGTATTAATTATGTTCAAGTTGAGTATTTGCCAACAAAAACAGTCTTGAAAAAAATGCCCTCTCAACTGGAACTTATCGCATAAACATGACATATCCATCTCATAGCGAAATTCGATTTGAATTATATGTGCTGCATGACGAAACTCTTCAAAGTTTGAGGTCACAAGGATTCTGCGTTCAACATAGTCACCAAATTTCGAATTATTTAGTCAGAGAACATTATCTTAATAGCGGAAAGTTAAGTTAAAGGATACTGCTAGCTTCTTGTTTTCCCTAAGAAGTTCCTGTATGAAGTCAGCCTCATATGAATAAAGGAACAAGTCGCCGCAGAGGGGCCCATTTTGTTCCCATGGGAATGCCGATTATTTGTTGAAAACCCCTCCTACAAATGTAACAAATATGACAATCAAGAAATCAAGCATATTGATAATGTCAGTTTCAGAAAATTTATTGTTAAAATCAGAGTGATTTTTACGAAGTATAGGATTGACCCCTCTCTAAGACAGGATACGTGTATCTACTTTGGCTATTCTTTTTTATGAAACAAAGCAGGACCACCTCTTTCAATTTGTCTTTTAGTTTGGAATGGGGAATACTTGTGTAAAGTGTAAAAAAGTCAAATGTTTTAATACTATTGAAAAATGAAAGAGTCTAAGAGTTTATGTACACTGAAATATCTTTTGAATTTTTTAGTATCTACATCTGATTCACGCAACCTCTAAAATAATAAGTTTCACAATAACTTTGAAGCCCGGATTTGATCGTTGATAAAATAGATGTAAATAATTTAGAAAGGGGTTTCATTGAGCACTTGGAAGACCCAGCAATATACCGTTGTGTGTATGGACACTAATGTAGTTAATGTATCCAATACAGTGATGGACGATCCAGTTCTTCATCTTTGGTAAAATTCCAAGGAACATAGAACATACCTATGATTATCCAGGATTTCTTCCTCAGTAAGTTTCGTGGGGGTATATGTTGAGTTTCCAAATGAATTGTCTATACCTAATTCATTTATTAAGCAGTTTATGTAATGTGATTTACACACACAAACGATGTTGTTTAGGGCTTTATCTGAGGGGACAATAATATATTTGTCATTGAGGTAGGACAACTGTTTTGCAACATTTGGGCCTATTAATAATCTAGTAATTTAGTTATACGAATATATATAACGAAAACAACTTTGTTTTTTACTTTTATTCGAAACAAGGATGAAATGTGAAGCAACAGTTATTAAAATGCTACCTAACCTTATTGTAAGCGAAAATACGTATACAAATGTACTCTGAAAGATCTTTCCTACTATTTCACCGAGTGTGATACGATGTTTCTCCACTCTAGTAAGCTAAATTTTTACACTTAAAATCGTACTGTCGAGAGGGGGAGGGGAAATCGTAACGCATGAACTTTCTTGATGGAATACGATTCTCTTATGTTCTTTTTCATGTGTTTTTGGTGATGAAAGAAAAACTTCATCCTTCTTTTCCAATTATCTGCAAAATGTGTTCTTTTTATCAGGTAAGGCAGATTTTTGTGGTGAAGTAAGGCTAGAAAATTCAGAGGAAAGAAAAAAAAAAGTCATAACTGACTGTTGAGCAATGATGAACTGAGATCAAACTAATCTCACGTTCATTGCCAATAAAATATCAAGAGCCAAGAGAAGAAAAAAATCCGTCATGGAGTAAAGATAGTTTTTTCCCCTAATACATAGGATTCTTTAGTTTTTCTTTATTTTTTCTTTTAATTTCATGATTTATGTTTTTGTAGTTGTTGTTGTTGTTGTTTTTAAATCTCTATAAAACATATTATTGTTTTATAAAATTTAACTTGTTTTCTGTTAAATGTGGTAACTGTTCAATTATTGTTGTCTATTTATAATGTGTTTTGCTGTGCTTGCTATTACACCACTGTCCGAAGATTGGGCGAAAACTAAAAAAAATTGAGGTTCTAAATGGTCATGAGCCTCTTAAACAGTTGGTTTGAACCACCCGAATTTGTTTTTCCTGCATTATTTAAGCATATAGCAGGCAATGTTTCTTTTGAATTGATGTGCGTTTTGTTTCCCGGGGCCTTTTGTAACTAACTTTATGGAATGAGTTAAGTATATCGATGAAAACATTACGATTACTTATATTTTGTCACATAATCGTCCTATTTATCTCATTTGAAGTTATGTCATACCTTCTTATTTTTGTAAAAAAATATTCATTACAGACAAGCGCAGTGAAATACAGATCGTTTTCTCTCATGGTTGAAACGTTAGTTATCACCAATTCTGCACCATTTTATAGTAATATAACATCAAGTGTAAACTCTTTTTTTTTTTATAGAAAAGTAAATGTTTAGTTTACATTGTGCTTTGGGGCAAAAGTATTTCATGTCTTTTTGTGGATTAACAAATTTGTCGCTACAAATACAAATTTATAATATTGTAGTTATCATTTTTCATCTTAAAAAGATGAAGAAGGAAAAGCCAAAAACCAAATCATTTACCCTGGATCGTCCATGTAATTAAATTCTGAAGTTTGTTCCTTTTCGAAAACAATAAAGAAAACATGAAACCGAGAAAAGTTATACATCGTAGTCTATCTTATGTCAAATGACTTCAGACCTATGTTTAGGTTTTATTATGAGGTTAACTTGTCTTAGAATTTTATATTAATCTCAGTTTCATCCAAATTTTAAAATGCATCCATTAAAAATGCATCTTAACAACTTGAAATTTTGAAATAGAATCAAATTTTAGTCCAGGGAATTCCCGAGATATCAATCAGAACTAGACATGAAACTCAACCAGAAAAGGGTAAAGTGCATATCGGTATTTATTTTGCTATAGAAAAAGGTTACTTCCCAAACACTGTAAAAAAGAAAATGTAGTATGATTGCCAATGAGACAACTGTCCACAAAAGACCAAAATGACACAGACATTAACAACTATAGGTCACCGTACAGCCTTCAACAATGAGCAAAGCCCATACCGCATAGTCAGCTATAATAGGCCCCGATAAGACAATGTTAAACAACTCAAACGAGAAAACTAACGGCCTTATTTATGTAAAAAAATGAACGAAAAACAAATATGTAACACATAAACAAACTTTACATTTAGATACTTAATTGAAAGTCACAGAAATACGAATCCTCTTAAAATCTGTGGACACCGGTAAAGCATAATATATAATATTCATGTTGAAGTGAAGCTTTGAGAAATATAATATTAAAATTAGTTCATGGTGTTTATTAATCCATTAAAATCATAACACACTCCTCAAATATCATTGTTAAACTTGAATTGAATTTAACCGAAATGAAAAAAGCTTTAGTTCTTATTGTGGTGATGAATAGAATTTAAGGGTAATATTTGCTGTTGCCTTGAGAATAATCAATTCATCAAACAATATAATTTATAACTTATAAAAAGGTTTGACTACTATCAAAGCATGTTTAAAATATTTGGCTTTTAAATATTCAATGTGTGTGAATATATATAAAAGTTTTCAATTTAGACTAGTATATATAAATATATATATATGAATGTTGTTCAAATGAGTAAATATTATTAAACGATAAATTGAATACAAAAAGTAAAATAAGTACATTGGAAAGAAGAAGATATATGATCTTTGTATTTGGTAATTGGCTTGGGAAGTATTTTTTTTAGATGTCCTGACCTTGATTTTGTTTTATATTTTACATATGAATTACTGCAAATAAAAAGACTATAAGTCTCCTTATGACGATAACGTAGCTTAAGATAAAACAACAGTATTACCAATGTTATTTCAACTGATCGGACACAGCTTACGTTTTAATTTGCATAAGAACAGTCTATTTGAAGATGTGTGTAATAAGGATGATTGCCGTTATAACTATTATTGAATTTAAATAACCTATCAGTGTCACCAAACACATATACAAAAGAACTGAGTGTATGTTATGGAACGAATAACTGGATACTTAATTGATGAGTTCATCCCAAAACTCTTGTCTATAGATGGACTGGTCTTAAATATGCGAACTTTTTAAACCCCGCCAAGTCAAGTGAAATAAATCTAGTAATAAGCTTATGATAATTCAATGGTAATTGTTGATAGAAGATGAATTTGAATGTTTTAATTTATAAAAAAATGAAACGTAACGCCACCATTCTTCTGCAGTATTCAGAGACATAAATTTTGATGCATTTTATTTAAAAAAAAAAATCCCATTGATAAAGAAGTTATAAGCCATCTTATTTAAAATCGAACATCTTCATTTTGCTAAGTTTACATAGTATATAATATATATTATTTGATTTGGCAAGGTATAAAACTCCCTCCATTCTACTTTCTATATAGTTTTGCAGGAGTTTTGTGTTTCAAGTCTCATAACATATGTACATTTTACCACAAAGAAATAAAAAATAAGAATTGAATGCAACGTTTGGTTAAATTCAATTTTAAACGAAATCAAATGGCGATCAAAGTTTAAGGAAGAAACATTTGCCTTATGCAAAATATTAAGTTATCTTATTTTCATTTGGTTTACATTTTCTCAAAACAGGCATTCCAATTTCAATGTTGATTGTAAACAGACTAATCTTATAGATGACACCGAAGCTAACCTCAGTAAAAGGGTCACGATGCGTTCATTTTAATAACAAAGTTAAAAGTTTTAAAACTGTTGTCAAGTCAATGTTTTCTGCATTCATGATACTTTCTTATAGCTTATTAAATCCGTAAAGCAATCAACAATCGAATACGAATACTGTATTTGTAAAAGAAATGCTGCTATTTAGCCAACTATTGACCATAAGAAGAGCATGTTACTCATACTGATTACAAATAGACATATTAAGTGAAAAAAACCCAATTATAACGATAATGCTTATTGATATTGAAAATTGCTATTTCTTTGGATCGACTCTAACTAAAGTTGTCATCATCTAAATTTCATGAAACTTCTCTAAGGTAGATTGTTGACATACTTTGGGGATGGCATGAACTTTGCCTTTCAACAACTGACATTCGTTGTTGGTTATTATAATACGAATAAGGTTGATAACTGACAAAGAATGTTTAAAATTCACTGCTTTGAAATATTTAATGTGTATTTATATTATGTATAAAAAGTCGTTAAAAGACAACAATGGTACACTTAATCGAGAAGGTATTTAAAGTAGAAGCTATTTGATCAAATAATTTCTACTGTAATAAGTGATGTCATAGCTAATGAGTGCAGAATAAAATATTCAATTGTAGACCAAGAGTTGCTTATAGATAAATGGCATTCAATATTTTTTTCGTAAAATGTCCTGTACCAAGTCAGGAATATGGTAGTTGTTATCAAATAGTCCGTTACTATGTATGTTGCAGTTTGTTTTTGTTGCACTTCAGTATTTCTGTTGTTCCGTTGTTTTCCTCTTATTATTGATGTGTTTCCCACGGTTTTAGTATATAACCCGGATTTGTTTTCTCTCAATCGATTTATAATTTTTAAACAGCGGTAAACTACTGTTACCTTTCTTTATCTAATCGACCTATAATATTTTCATTGTGTTTTTGACAAACAAAGAAAATAGTACAACCTATGATTGGAGGTTAGTAAGTGTTGTGGAAGTTGTTTGATTTACGGGTGAATTTTCCAGACCTTATTCCTTATCAAGCAGTTTTTGTAATGTGATTTCAAATAAAAACAAGTGCTAGTGACTTTCTCAACATGGACGACAACAAAATTGCCATGAAGAGAGAACTTCACTTAGGTATTTGTAGATAGGTAGGTGTTCATAGATTTGTTATAAGTTTTTAAAATCGAATGTGAATCCACGATCCATGCTATATCTTTCCGAAACTATATAAAATCTTCTTAATCACATGCTTTCCATAATCTCGCATACTCTTCAATTGAATCGCACTTTCTGTCATATTGAATCTAAATGAAATTGTATATACAATTTGATAAGTAACAGATAGCCTCAATCATGCATAATGACTTATAATGATGACGTCCGTAAAAGACCAGATACGCTGTTTTGATTTTTACTTGTATATGATATATATTTCATTTTATGGACAAATTTACATTGACTTCCGGTCACTTTGTAGTGGTGTATGGCAGATTAGCTTGAGGGAGTTAAATCTGAATTTTTGTTCTATTCATAATTTGTGATATAAGTATGTATATAAGTCGAGATTATCGCGGGATAAACACGTTCTTTAGTTTGTACTCTACCATTGTCAACGTCGGCGACTTCAGTGAGTTATTATTAAAAGTTATGGCTCAACAGACGTGTTTGTATATATACAATCCTCTTCAACTATGTATTTGTTTGGCTTTTTAACTATTTTGATATGAGCGTCACTGATGAGTCTTGTGTTGACGAAACGCGCGTCTGGCGTATTAAATGATAATCCTGTTTCCTTTTATAACTATTTTAGTGCAAATTGCAACAGTTTTATCTTCTACAATATACAACATCGTTGTATATTGTTTTTCAAAAGTGCTGAATTTGCTGAGCTTTGGAATGCCTTCTGATCGCAGATGGATAGGGAAATACACGTCGTGGGACATAGGCGGGTTATGATTGACTGAATGAATTTGTTTTTAGATTTCTACTGAACGTGAAAATGTTAATTTTAGAAGTTAATAAGAATAAAATATTGAAATGAGTGTCAAAGTATTTTTTTAACCCTACTATACAAAATTTCTTTGATGTTGTAAACAAAGTCGTGGACAATTTTTGTTGCATTAATTTCTTATTATTAGATTTATTAAACACACTCAATAATTTGTTTACCTACTTTTAAATTGAGATCAAAGAATTTTTTGAATTAAATCTTCTTTTTTTGGTGTGCCTTCATTTGTGTCTTTACCTGTGTTAATAATCACGAATTAAACGAATGAATGGTAAATCAAGAGGGACACTGTACCTTGGAAGTTTGTAAAGTAGAAATCATTTAATACTTAATTTGATTATATCGTGTAAGTGAAATAACCTCAAACCCATGAAAACTTTATGCAAAGGTAGAAGCGCTGTTAAGGTTTTGTTTAACACTATAAGCATTGAAAGTGTCAATTCATTCTTCGGTCAAGCAATATTCATATTGTTTTCTCTGCCTAAGTATATATATTGACGTATAGTATAGAAATACAGAAGTATGATTATTCTATACTTGGTGAACAAGAATATGCGAGGGAAGAATATTTGGTCGAAAGTTTTTTACCATTTTCACGAGTCCTTCTGAAAAACTACATCGCACATTTTATGTATAATACAGTACAAATAAAAACTATTATAATTTTCTTTTCGATTACTTGATAAAAAATATGAAACTTTGAAGATATTAAATATTTGTCACAAAATGAACATGATGAATGAGTTTCTTTTTCTATCTTTGAATATTTCTATCAACATTTTGTGGTGCTATATCTATACCTTAAGTTGATGTATTCAGATTCTTACAATTTGTTTTACCTTGTTAGTCACTGTATTTTGTCAAAAATTATTATACAGATGACTTTTAGGGAAACCAAAGCCTCCTTACAGTAGAAAAGCTTTGTAATCTTCGTTTTATATAATAAACAAAAGTGATTTTTATGAAAGGTAGTGTTTAAAACAAACATCAATGTCGTGTCAAGTCAAAATATTGCGAACGAACGGTTTTCACAAAGAGAAGACCATGCGTTTGTATGATGTATAAAAAGTCGAGGTCATTCTTTTGGACTTTGAGCCACTAGGATAGGACACAATGAGAAGAATGTCCATTGATATTGGTGTGATTATTCAATTGATGTGTATTGTTGTCAATTAGCAGTATTTGAATAATATATCTATCAGAAAGTTTCGTAAGAACTGGGTCAAGAGTGTTTTTTTGTCGATTTTGGTTGTTCTGAAAAGGCCGTCTTTTGTTCTGACACAAAACAAGTTTTCCAAAATGATTCTCTGCAGAATACGTTATCTGATGAAGAATATTCCTAAAATACTTATTGTTTGTTTTGTAATATATGATTATATTACATATGGTGTAGCAATCTTTTTTTCATAGGTTATTAAGATGGAGAAATTCAAATGGTATTCCATGTACCTGAAATTAAAGACAATATTGAAAAAAACTGAATAAAAATACAATGTTAAATATAGAGAACGTGGAAGTCCATTTCCATAATACACAATATTCACATATGTAATATATAAATTAAGGATTTTCACTCAGTTAATGTGTTATATACGGACATTTTCTCGTTATCGGTCAATATAATCTGAACAGGTCCATGTATAACGTATTGACCTCAAAAGTCCATAATTGATAACATATCTGTTTCAAAATTTGAAATTCTCACTAGATGCAAACATTTAAGAATATATTGCTTATAAATACAATGTTTATAACATTTACATTTTATTTCACTTAATTCCTTTTTGAAGTTGGACAAAAGCATAAAAAATAACTATTGATTTTTTCATAGAAATATGGAAACCATTTCTTATTTCAAGATGTTCTCTTACCTTGTTCAAGCCAAGCTCTTTGATCCTTAAGCAGCCCATGGGTACATTGCAGAAATACATCAGAATCATGGACATGTTTATAGACTATATGATTTGATGATGATGTCCATTTGTGTATTTTCATATTTGATCCTCTCCACTTGATACAGCTATGGTTAACAATGTTCTTTATCCATGGTCCGAAGTCTCCTGAATCTTCCGTCTTGGCTCTGGTTTCCAATTTTTGGGTATTCATGAAAGCAAAAGATTAAACTAAATATTTCGAACTGCATAAATTTTTTTTTATCATTTCAGAAGTATTGCGATTTTATAGAACATAACATGTTCCAATTAGTTATTTGAGATTTGTTTTAACAAACTCGATTAGAATATATTAATATATAATATTATGAAGTGGAATGAGTTCTGCCTTTTGTTATATACCATACATCAAAATAATGATCTTTTTTGGGGTGGTTGTCCTTCATGATTTTTTTTATTAATCACATTTCTATCTGTTACAAGTGTCGAGACCTAGATATAATGGGTTTCCATAAGAAGGTACAGACCCCTTTTAATCCTTCCAATTCCATATGTTTCGACTGATATATATATATATATATGCAACAATAACAATATTTGTCAACATTATTTATGAAAAAAGGTGACTTGGGTAATATTCATTAAATACTTACCACTGGACAACAACAATCAAGACGTTTAAAAATAAAATACAATATTATAGTATGTTAAGCTGTATTTATTTTGACTCATTTATGCATCCCTTATTTTTAAATTTATATCAAGAACCCTATCAAGAGATGAATAAATGCAAACCTGAACAAGCTGAATATCAAATATTTTATTAGTGTCCATCAGGGTGTAACTTCCATATTCAGCACTATAACCAGGACTGTCACACATTCCATCGCCACCATGTACTACTTGTTTATCTGGACCTGCAATATTAAAAAGTGTAATACATGAAGATTATCTTGTATGTTTTTAAATTGAAGTTCATTTATATGTTTTGGAGTTTAGTGTGACGTCCATTTTCACTAACCTAGTACACAATTTTATTTAAGGGCCAGCTGAGGATCACCTCCTGGTGCGGGATCTTCTCGATGCGTTGTCTTTTTGACATATTACCCATTTCCATTCTCAATTGTATAACATTTTTTTTTATTTATATGATAAATGATAATTTTTTTCGTAAAGAAAATATACAATGTTCTGTTACAAGATACCTAATTTAAAAGTGGGAAAAATGAGGATAAGAGTAAACATATTTCAGCTAATTTATAGACAATAAGTATAAGAAACGGAGTATAACCGTGAGTATCTATGAAGAAATGTTCATACCTTACAAGGAGGAAATCAGGTCTGCCTGCTGTGAGTCAAATCGTACATTACAGCACAGGATGTGTATGCTGTTTGCAGTCTTCTAACTGAACGTTCACTGATGCCTTTCAATTTCATTTGATCGAATAATCTTATAATTTTGGCTGTATTTTTCCCACTAAACATGATCGCACTTGCAAGAAAAGATTTCCCCATGGTAGTCTTTCATGACAGTTATGGGATTTCCATTACAAAACGTGTCCCAAAGCACATACAGATGATGTAGATATCATTGTCCCTTTACTAAATTCAATGAGTGGAAAGCATCGACTGTTACACTGTCAGCATACTGAGAGTAGCTGAAATAATGCCGTTTCAGATACCATATAATATATTTCTTCCACTGGATCAGTACATACTTCTATTCTGTAATTGCGCATGCTTGTTTCTTGATTATCATCATCATCACCATCAGAACCATAATCATCGTCCACTTCTTCCTCAACGAAAAAAACAATCAGGATCATTTTTATCAAATTCATCGACTTTCTTCTTCGTCATCCATGTCATTATTGTCATCAGAGTTAAGTTCGGTCGTCACCTGTGTTTGGCTATTGCTTGCCATGTTGGAAGTTGTGAAATCTTTTGTTGTGGCGACTAGACATTGCGAATCAATATCGAATGGATTAAAATGGATGCCTTTGATTTTTTCTTAGGATTTAATGTTTGTAATCTTCTTGTTCTCTGTTTTAAGGAATCTGTTTGTGTTTTTGTTTTTGACACGTTTGTATCGTCGGCATTTGAAGATCTACCGGAATTACTTCCCTATTTTCTGTACTGTCAAGTACAGGTAACGATTCTGATTCTAGGTATGAAGACTTATCTAACGATTCATTGAAGGCCTTTTCAAGAACCTAAGTAAAAAGAGAATGTTTATTTATATTTCAAAGTCCTATACTTCTATGGGGAATTGTAAAATTTCTATGTTATCTTGTTTTCGTTATTAAAGTCCACGTAACCTTATTTGTTAATTTCATTTGATAGTAGTCTCAGAATAGCAATCAAACGGTCTTCTTCCACAAGCGAAAATATGGCGAAGTGACTTATTTAACACAAAAACGTATTTGAGAAAAACATACCCGTTAGTCTTGAAAATTTTAGTATCACTTGTGATAAATTTCTAATGCATTGTAGTATCATAGTTTTACACACTTTTTATGTAAATAGTATAAAATACCTGTGACAATTTTCAGCAGAGACCGAAACGGGAAGAACGATATCTTATAAATATAATAATTGTTTATAAATATAGAAACCATAAAAATAACCATGAACGTATTTTTCAAAAAATTGACAAGTTTTACATTGCATTTAAAAAACACATTGCAAGAGTAAACCTTGTTGATTACATTGGCATAGTTTTATGACATTGTCTTAGAACATCAAAAGACTATTTACAGTACTATTGTGACTGTGTCATCCTGATTCAAAACTAAATTGATTTAGAAAACATGCTTTGCAACCGCTGAGAAAAAGTTGAGTGTAAACATTTGTTAGAAAATTAGAAGCAGCAACAGTTACATTTGAAGGTAAAATTGCATCTAAAAGTGCAGGAACATGAAAATGCATAAAGTCACTTTTACATTGATACCAAAACATGTATACATATTTAGAATTTTTTTTTCAGACAATTCCAAATCTGTAACAAAATAGTTAAAACAATAATTTATAAGATCAGTATCCATGGAAGCAAAAAGGATTTATTTTCTGATTTTTTCTTCAAAAATGGCGTTGGGACCCTCTCATTCAGGCTAAAAAAATATATAAACTAGAATTTCAATGCATATCAGATATACAATACTTTAACACTGATATATAGCCCTTTAAAAAAATAGGGAAATAAATGGGGGTCTTTTGCCTTATTTTCTCGCAAATTAACTTTCAAAAGTTCGTGCTAAATTAACACCTTACCAAAATAGTCAACAAATGCTGATATAATTTTAGAGTCATTGCTGGAATGGAAACTAATTTGAACCCGAAATGTACACTTCTACTGAACAAAACATGGCTCAATCTTTTCTCTGGAGTCATATCTTTCCATTAAAACCACTTACATAGCTACATTATTTGTTTTTACTAATTTTCAACTACTTTGACCAAGTTAATTTGTTTTATAAAAAAAAATCCACAGGGGCCATGATGCGAAACTAACAATCCTAACTGTGGAGAGTTTCTTAAAGATTTATAAAACTTTTTTTTTCTACTTAAATTCATATCTTTTTATCAATGGTACAACGTTTCGAGCATTTTGGTGTCTTATTTTTCAAATTCGAGCGAAAATAGCCACATATATGCCTGTTTTCATATAACATGCTATTTGAGAATATTGTTGAAGTTTTTCAGATAAAACTGTTGTGATTTTAGTTATTGATGACGAGTATAAAATCTAAAATAAAAGTAAATTGATCCAATAAGAGGAGGTTTGAAGTACCTGGTAGTTATGCTAAGTGTATATACAAATTCTTAACTTTTTCTGAAAAAAAATGTGTTGCTATGGGCAACAACAGGGAAAAAAAATAAAAAATGTTAAATTTTTTATGATTTTTTTATTTTCCCAGCCACACACTATGTAACAAATACATTTTGTTTTTCTTAAAGTGGATTTTCTAAGCTTTGACTTATTCTAATATGAAAATTTACCAAGCTTTCTACTAGAATTGTACCTTGATTGGAAAAAAAATACACTGCAAAGATTAATGGTCAAAGGGCAGATCAGTTAAAAAATAACATAATTTTAGATGCTTTTTATTTGAAATTTTAAAGCTGTACAGATGAGATAATTAGTATCGAAATAACGTTTACTTTTAAATTAGATAATTTACAAATGACTTTGTTGAAAATCTTTTAAAATTTCTTATGGTTTTATCTGCTCTTTCAATTATGATGATTTCATAAAGGGAATTATGACGTCACAAATACCGGTTAGCAACATTAAAACATAAAGCAACTATATGTTAACTAATAAAATGGTTGGAACAAGAAAATCAACAAAAGGCAAGTGTATTTTTAAAAATGGGAACATACCTTGGAATAAGGGTATAAAGGATTAAGTTCTTCAAATTGAGGCAGACTGCAGGAATAACTCTTCTTTACAAAGAACTGGTTCTTTATTTCATGAACTGTACATCTCATCTTCTCATTCTAGTAATTCTTCTGATTTTCCTGCACTTAATCTTCAATCCAATAATCTTTCAAGACCGGATAAATTCATTTTTGCCGAAGCTCTGAAAACAGAGGTTGTAAACAGCGTGATGTAACGATACTGCCAACTAAACCCAGCATCATTTGGGAATAGATTTTGATGATACAAATGAAAATATTATTGCGAATGTAACTAAAATTTCAACTGTTATTGCTGAATTTTTACTACACATGAATACTAAATGCAGATCACCAAAGCCTGCAGTTCACATAGCAGAAATAATTGGTGTTTGTGTTTCCATTACTGTGATGTGTGAAAACTGTACTTTTCAATCAGTTAATAAAGACATGTATGAAAAAATACAGAATACCAACATGCCTGGACCAAATCCTGGTGCACTGAATGAGGCCCTCGTCATTCATGTTTTAAAGACCAAATGTGGACCGAGTGGCATTGTTTTTTTTCTTTCTTGTCTTAATATTAGACCACCATCTCTAAGTCTTTTTTACCGTAAGGTCAGTAGCACCTGTGATAAAATGGTTACAATTATTGAACAATCTATGAATGAAAATCAACGGTTTTTTTTTAAAGGTAAACAATATACTAGGTCATGATCACTTTATAGATGTTGAGACCGATACATCTTACAACAACAGACCGCAAACTGGTGGTGAAGCTGGCACACAGTCCTTTACACCGCTTGTTGAAATAAATACAACAAAAAAATAAACATTAGCCTTGAATGTGAAAAATAAATTATTTAGAAAAAGAAAATGTACACATGAAAATGCAAACTATAAAAAACATTATAATACTGAGGAGTCTATTTCTTCAAGTTAAATTTAATTTACAAAAGGTTAATTCAGAGGGGGGGGGGGCTTAAAGTTAAACTCTTTCACCTGTAATGCTAGTGCTTAACTCGCAAAAACAATCCGTGAAACTTCCGAAAACTTTGGCTACACCATACGGCAGTATACCTGTTTTGTTTACAAGATGCGCACAGTTAAAAAAAATGTAAAAAATTTAAAATTGAATCGCACTCCTCCCCATACAAACAGAGACATATTTTTTCACAGATTAGCTACTTGTGTTCGAACAAGAGTGCGTTTGGTAATAGTGCGCATTAAGAAAATCTTTCCTTTTGAGGAGACCTTTTGTAAAAAAAAGCGATGACAGCAATAGAAAATATGGCTTCATGTTTTAAAGGTAGGCATACAAATTGTAAAATTAATGCAATGGTCTGTATCGCATATCTGTATCTGTATTTGGCAGCATACAACACAAATTTATTGCCGTATGGGAGACATTAAAAATTAGGCATAGAAGACGAGCTGAAATTAAAAAACGCGATACAAAAGTCTCTGTCTTTGGAAAACTTGCAGAAAATTTCTCGTCTTCTTAATACCAATAAGTCTGAGAGCCTACATCACAGAGTTTTTTCTTATGCCCCCAAAAATGCAGTACATTCGACATCTGTTGGCACAGAGAAATTTGTTCTTTTGGTTGCAAGGCAAACTGGGATTAAATATACCAAAATTGATACATTCTTTAGGTTCATGGTGAAACGGGATGACAAAGACCGTTATCACATTGAGAGGAAAAAGACTCCTTGGTACAAAACAAATCGTTTTATAAACAGAAAAAGAAAATTTATCCGTACACCTCTGCCGAATGAAATGAACAATTAATAAAAAAAAAAAAAAATATTCTTACCACATGCATAACGTTTATTTTAATAAAATGCATTTTATAGCTTCTATGTCCAGTACATTCACCATTCTTTTACAAATATTTCTTGATTCATTGCCGATTAAGGTGCATACGATAAATGTTTAAAATTAATACACAACTTTGTATGACAAAGATGTGAAACATGAAAAGTGGGACATAACTCATGTTTAACTTCAATAAAATACAGAAGACGGTGTTCAAAGAATCGTTTTCTTTTTCCTCGGAAAACAATTCTTATCGTACCGTATCCATAAGTAGATACATTTCCACCAATTAATATATGGCACCCAGACTGAACGTCAAAATTAGGTTTTTTTTTCAATCTTTAATTGTTCACGAATAGTTAAGTGACACAAGTATATTTCTGACATACTGCATGCAGCTATATATTATATTTAAACCTGCAAGAAATTATGAATACAATTATAAGTATACAATCATAATGGTGAATAAAATTAAATATGCACTTTTGATAGTTCTTTTCTTTGTTATTTAAACAGTTGTTTCTTTTTGTGCCAAAAATAGAATTGTATGAACCTTCACATCTAACGACGTCTATATACTGTAGTTGACTTCATTGCAAAAATTCATGACAATAAGCTCTAAAACGCTATTTAAAAAACAAAATTATAGTATGATAAGCAAAATGTTGTGACAAAGATAGGATTTTAGGTCACAAACACTATAGTAAATTGGTCGGTCAAAATTTCTACCAAAAATTCAGTGTTTTCAATTTTATGACCATTAAATTGAGAAATTCCATAGTGCTATAAGGTAGCACTCCACAGTCACATTTGAAGGTAAAATTGCATCTAAAAGTGCAGGAACATGAACATGCATTTTGAAATGCACAAAGCCACTTTTACATTGATACCAAAACATGTATACACATTTAGAATCCTTTTTTTCAGACAATTCCAAATCTGTAACAAAATAGTTAAAACAATGATTTATAAGATCAGTATCCATAGAAACAAAAAGGATTTGTTTTCTGATTTTTTCTTCAAAAATGGCGTTGGGACCCTCTCAATCAGGCTAAAAAATATATATAAACTAGAATTTCAATGCATATCAGATATACAATACTTTAACACTGATGTATAGCCCTTTAAAAAATAGGGAAATAAATTGGGGTCTTTCGCCTCATTTTCTCGAAAATTAACTTTCAAAAGTTCGTGCTAAATTAACACCTTACCAAAATAGTCAAATAATGCTGATATAATTTTAGAGTCATTGCTGGAATGGAAACTAATTTGAACCCGAAATGTACACTTCTGTTGAACAAAACATGGCTCAATCTCTTCTCTGGAGTCATATCTTTCCATTAAAACCACTTTCATAGCTACACCTTTTGTTTTTACTAATTTTCAACTACTTTTACCAAGTTAATTTGTTTCATAAAAAAAATCAACAGGGGCCATAATGCGAAACTAACAATCCTAACTGTGGAGTGCTACCTTAACCACAATAGATTGTGACGTATGTCCCGCTGTAATCATTTACATTTCTATCAAAAGGAATCACTACACGTCTTTATCTAACACATGTATTGAATCAGTGATTGAGAAAAGATCGATTACTCGCCACCTGCTCCTGTGTCAAGATTAGTAGCTTTTTCAATAATGATAATTAGGCCATTAATGAAAATACTATCTCTTTTATTTGACGGTAGCTCTGACATAACATTTTGTTCATATCACCTAAGCATATGATACAATTATTTTCATCCAAGGCGTTTTTCAGCATTTTATCAAAATACTACTAGAAATAACTGAAAATTGCCGTTACGACTTATAATTGATATTCATTGACATCAATCAGATTTTGGGTTTTAATTTAGACAAGATACTTTTAATTTCGTCACGATTTAAATCTAGTCGACGGATTATTTTAACATAAATTTAGAAAATATAATAATGTCCCACCTTGAGATTTATATTAGAATCTGAATTTATATCTGTGACTGCTATGAAACCGTTATCTACAATAATATTGACAATATAAATCAATTTATATCTAAAGCTTTTAATATTACTATAATAAAATTGACAATGCTTTGTCAGATATTTCTGGTGTGCGCTCAAGCCGGATGGGAGTCATTGAATATGCGTATATAATCAATAATTAAAAATAGTCTATTTATATTAAAAAGGGAAAGTTCTTATATATGTCTTAAAAATGCATTTCATGGCGAGGTACAGAAAATATACTGTAAACAGTAGACTATAGATATATGTGAACTAGGTACAAGAGAACTCTAAATCTTAAATACTACATACCACCTCTGTTCTATGGAAGATGATGATATAACTGGACCAGAAATACACACAACCTGTAATTAACTGCCTTAACAGCGCGTTCGCGCTTTGATTACATAAATAAGGCCGTTAGTTTTCTCTTTTGAATTGTTTTACATTGTCTTATCGGGGCCTTTTAGAGCTGACTATGCGGTATGGGCTTTGCTCATTGTTGAAGGCCGTACGGTGACCTATAGTTGTTAATGTCTGTGTCATTTTGGTCTTTTGTGGATAGTTGTCTCATTGGCAATCACACCACATCTTCTTTTTTTTATATTGGATGTCTAATATTGAAAAATTATTTTATTAATTTGTGTTACAAAAACAAAAAGCTGATATCATTTTTAAGATTGTTCTCGGTTTTCATTTTGGGACAAACTATGGAACACTTGCTGAAATTAGAACTTAAGAGAGGAAAAAGGAGAGTGGGTATCAGTTTAGCGGTTATATCTAAATCATCTTGAAGGCTACTATAGATAGGGAACATTTTTTATGAATCACTAACTGCACTTAACATTTGCAATCGTTTGTGGGTACTATTATTGGAAGTAACTACGGTTGACATACTTTGGGAGGCTTAATTACTACGAATGATTCCAACAACAAAGGTAAGCGAGTTACACATCATTGTGTAGATAAATCAATGTAGATTTACGGCATAATAAGTTTTATTTGGGCAGACATTCGAGTTATCGAAATATAACGGAAGTTCCCGATCGGGTGACATTTTTCAAAAATGAGAGTTAAGTACCATGTGTAACATAATGCTATATAGGAAGTTTTTTTTTCAGAGACAAGTCCTGGGATGTTTACACTCAATTTTTGTATGACCATTATCCTTAAACTTCATCGGAATTCTCATCTTAAATATTTCATGTATTTATTTGTATGACGTTGTACAGATGTTATAGACTTTGCAACAGTTCAAGGCAAATAATTCATAAGTAAACAACTTGTATTTCTCCATCTCAGTTACATTGAATTAATTAAGTCATTCTTTCCTTCAGTATTGTTTTTGTACATTTTGCAATAAGCTTGTTTTGCCACATTGTGGGTCCATTAATATTAAATAAAGTATATTCTTTTAAAACAAACCACAATATATCTTAATGGAAACATATGAAAAATAACAAAAACAAACGAGTATTTCAAAATATATGGAATACTTGATAAAAGGTACATGCCCATGTATCACAGGGTGTATCTGATACTTCAGTGGCCAACATTCATATTTTGAGATAAAGGAATGCATCACAGTATTTACTAGGCAGATGTCAACCTTATTTAGTAAGTGCAATTATTATGAAGGGTACATGTTTGAATTGATCTTATTTTGACCCCATTGCCACAGTCAAATAACAAGGTCTTCCATCATTTAGATTTAGATAGGATGAAAGGTTGATAGACCCCGTTAATGTTAGACTATAGTTGAAATGTTCGTACACTTTTATTTAAACTATTATTGACTTTCCATGTTTTTTTTAACTTTTATACCGTCTATTGTTTACACAACCTGCTAAATGCAGTGATATTGATATGATACATATCGATGACTTCTTCCCACTAATCAATATAAGTAGCTGTTTTTTTTACCTTCAGAAATTTAGCCATGTCGTCAAGCATTCTGTGTGGACCATGTCAGTATGAGGACAATATTAAAGGTGCGAAGAAATGGTGTACTGATTGTGAAGATGGATATTGCGAAGACTGTGAAAAGGTCCATAGATCTACAAAAATGTCCAGGAATCATACACTAATATCCATTGCTGATTATCAGAAAATGAAGGATGTTTTCGTTAAACAAAATTGTGATGATCACGGTAAAAGGTTTGATCTGTACTGCAGTACACATGACAAAGCTTTGTGTATAAGTTGTGTTAATCAACACAAATCTTGTCCTGACGTCATTGCACTGGAAGAAGCTACTCGTGATTCCAAACAGTCAACTGCTTTCGCTGACGTAGAAGGCACAATAAATGGGGCGCTAGATAATATTGAAACTTGCATCAAAGATCAAGAATCGACAGAAAAACATGTCGAAAATCAAGAACAAATGATAAGGAAAAAGATTAAGGAAATACGCGAAAAAATTGATAAACACTTGAATGTCCTAGAGCAAAAACTGATCAACGACCTTTCAGCTAAATCTGCTAAGTGCAAATCATCACTGGAAAAAACATTAAACCAGTTAAAATCTGCAGACAAAAAGTTAAATCAGTTAAAAGAAGAAACACAGAAGATGAAAGAGTTTGCCTCAGATGTACAAGTCTTTCTAGGAACACGTGAAATGAATATAATTGTTGCCAAGGAAATAGAGACTATCACGAGGACGATTAATGCTGCTCTTCATTTTAAGATCGAGGCAGAATTGGATTTAGATATTTCTTCATTACTAAATCGGACAGATGGAATGGGGCAGATATTACTTCAGGAAATTCCGGCAGGTTTACAGATCAACGATGCAAAAATTGACCAAGCTCAAAAGCAAGTCTCTGTTTCACCTGAAAGAGGTTTTCGGTACCTTCATTTACAGTTAAAACAGAAGTTAGAAATTAGAAAGACAACAGAGAGAAGAAATGTCACAGGCTGCATCTTATTGCCAAATGGTCATTTGTTGATAGCAGCAGCGACTGATTATTTAATGGAGTATACCGAGGATGGTGATTACATCCGTGATATTCAAGTCTCCAGACCTATTTTTGATTTAACATTTATCAATTCAAATTTGATTGCTGTAACCCATATCGCACCTGATTCCAGAACGACGAAACAACATGTCAACTACCTTTATGGATTAAGCAGTCATAGAAATTATGCCAAAATAATAAGCATCACAGATGACTCTATAATTAATATTCCAACAAAGTATCGTTGCTGGGGAATATCTCATCAGGACGGAAGACTATACATTATAGTGAAAAAAGAGGGTATTCTGGTAGCTGATGTAGAAGGAAACATCTTAAATACTTTACCGTTAAATACCCGCAATGTTAAATATATTTCAACATCTAAAGATGTTATATGCTACTCAAACGACGTACGCAGTACTGTACATTTTTGCGACATGAACGGCAAAGAAATCTGGGTCTTCCAACATAAAAGTTTAATCCTTCCCGCAGGATTATCAGTTGCTGACGATATGCATATATTCATCATCGGTTGTGCGACTAATAACATTGCTCTTATTCACTGCGACGGCACAGATATTAAAAATCTATTGACTGCATCAGACGGGCTTAACGAACCGAAAGCTTTGCATTTTGATAAAAATAGTAAAACTTTGCTCGTATGTGATAAAACAAATGCTGCATTGTACAAAGTCGTTTAAAATATATAATAAAAATGTATTATCAACCGTAATCTTTACTTAGAAATCTTTTGAAGCTGTAAGACTAAAACATTTAATTTTTCTATAAAGTTTGAATGAGGAACATTACATTTGATTTGACAAATGAAGTCATCTCTTGACCTTAGTGTATCCGTCAAGATTCGGAGTCAAACTATTGGATTTAGGAAACCACGTTAAGCTGGTTTTCGACTGACTACTACACGTCGTTCATAGTTCAAAACATTAATATACTGTATATAACGAAAACAAAAACATTTTCAATTTATTCAGGAGAACACACTTGTTGTTTATAATTTTTATAAACTTACATAAATTTTTGAAATCTGTCCTATTTGAAGAGGTCATAATTTCAGTAGATGGTATAATCAGTATCTTGCCTTCTATTAAAACTTTGATTAATAAATTTATTTCATTCTATTACAAATGAAGAATTTATAATCTAATGAAATAAATATATAATGCCAAAATTGCATACATTAACTGTATGTTTTCCCTTTCATTATTGTACCAACTTGAACGTTCGACTAGAAGTTTATGATTACGTATTTAAATTTACACAATGTTTGTTCAAAGTAACTAACATCTGTTAGATATGAACATTCACAATACGACCAGAATGCATGAAATTTGTAAAATATGATTTTAATTTGTTTTCTGCTCTTTTATAATAGTTTCATGAATAAAATTTTGATCATGCAATCAATCTTCGCCGTGGTTGGAAGGATTATGTCTAAGAAACGAAATTGTCAAGGTTAGTGAAGATATGATCAAATGACTTTGAAACTTTTTATGAATCGCATATGTTGATCAATACGTTATAACTTATTTTTTGTTGTTGCTTATCTGACCAAATTCCAATGTGAACTGGACAGGTATTGCCATCACTTGGCGACTTTCGTTCGTCGTCGTAAACTGTATACAAACTATTTCCCTTCGAAACTACATTCATGACCAAATTTTAACAAACTCATGGAAAATGATCGTTTAAGTATTAAGTAAGTTGATTTTATTTATTTTGTCTGCCGCTACAAACATTGCCGTCATGGTTAAAAATAGAAGGTTAAATGTAATAATAGATTTGTATCCCTATCTTGAAAATTATAAAAGATGGAGAAAATATTCCTAATTGACAAAAGTTATCAGACAACTCCTAAATCATGTTGTTGCTTATTAACCCCAAAAATATAACACACGACGAAAATGGTTAACAAAAAAGAGATAAGCAATATGAGATCTACTAAATTCCCAATTTTACCAAAACCTTTAGTTATAGTCCTTTAATGACGCTGTTTGTTTGTTTTTTGTTGCACATCAGTGTTCAACTTCTGTTTCGTTGTTTTCCTCTGATTGTTGATGTTTTTCTTTTGGTTTTAGTTAATTTATTAGCTTTTCTCTCATCGATTAATGACTTTTGAAAAGCGGGATACTATACACTGTTGATTTTAGTCCAAATGAATTTGACGTCTTGAAAGGCTATTTAAATATTCTTCTGTGACGCCTAGGAAAATAGCATTTTAAAATGTCATAATTATTTGAACTAGCCAATTATATGTAAACAATAATTATGATTAGTAATACAAGACGGACAAGACCTGCTAAATAAACCTGGTACAGTGGTGTAATAGCAAGACATACGTATTAGAACAAACAATAAAAATGTAGATATTTGGCGATCAGCTTAATAATATTTCGAGATAAATATAAATTAACAAACAATCTTTGAATGTTGTACAATAATTGTTACCTGTTGTGAGCTTTTTGCACACTGCAATATATAAGTCAAGTCTGACTCAAACATGTTACGAAAATAGAAGTAAAAATAATATGTTATTCAAGATAAAAGGCATGAAATAGGTACAATTCAGCATAATCACATACACACACTTGTCTCTGTTAATGTTTTATCAACGTATAAACTTTAAGGTATTTTGCAGACTATGACAAGTGTCTGAGCATACACAGAGCAAAATGAACGAGTTGAATTTTACAGTTACATACACTAAAATGATTGTCAATTATGCGCACAGAAATTTCAGTTTAAGAGATTAAAAATTATTGAAACGTTTAGTATTTTATAACTGACCAGATTGTAGTATTTAATAAATGGACTAGATTTTCACTGCAGCCTAATACCTTAGGATGACCCACAATAATTAATGATTTTTGTGTAGGGTTCTTGTTCACAACAAGCTTGACATGCACTTAACAATAAAAAAAATCTCCGAATATAGAAAGATTTTACAATATATGTAGTGGCACTATTCACACCTTTTGCACTAAGTAGTTTTTTCTACTAATTTTGCAGCAATACATGTAGTGGTAAATAATGTTAAAACTTCCCTGATGATTGTGTTTGTTATCATGACAGTTTTCATTTCAATATTTAGAAATATATACTTAGATTTGATTCAGGATCTTTGTGGTATCCCAAATATTTAAAATTATTCAAAAGTTGTTTTGAACCGCTAGAATGTTGAAATTACGATAGTAAGCCAGTTCGATTTGATTTACAGATCATGGAAAAGTACAATCTGTAACTACACTAAACCAGCGAAAATAATATCTTCAGTCGGCATGGTCCAGTTATTTTTTTTCTCGGAGACTCTATTGACTTTCAATGAGGTTAAATTTTATAGTAAAAGGTTCAGTTTTTTTTTGTATTTTGAACGCCGGGTTAAACTGATCAGAGGAAAGGATTGAAAAACGAAGTATAAGTCGAAAAGAACGATATTTTAGAGACGAAGACAAACCAGGGGAAAAAAATCCCAAACAAAACAAGCAAACAATGAAAACTTTACATTGGCAAATAAAAAAAAAATCGACGATTTTTGTAGAAATAAGGACAGATATTCTACGATTTTCTTTGAAACTACAATACAACATGGTTCAAGTTGAAAATGGACACATATGTAAAGTATAATCCTTGAAACCGTCCCGGTTAGAAACAAAAAATATGTATGGTAGCAGAGATAATAAGCCTATTATTCTAACGTGTTACATAATAACGAAAGGAGTAGGTTCAGTAACATCCCCTTTTGGTCCCAAAATATAGCAGTTTTACAAAATTGTTAAGATGTAAACTGTTAATTATTTATTGGAAAGTAGAATGCTTCTGTTACATAAATATGGGCTGTTTTTGACAATACAATGCACATATGTCGGGTACTATCATCATTAACTCCTGCTAAATTACTGAAATCTTCACAATTTAGCATTTTATATAAATTTTTGACGGTTTCTGTCTTAAATGAAAGTGGCCGCATTTGTGTTCATTCTTAATATTAAAATGTTAGTCGTATTTGATGATAATACATAACATATATAAAGGTTGAGGATAAACACTGATGCGGCCACTTTCATTTTTTGACAAAAACCATCTGAAAAGTGACATTTTTTTTGTCATACATAGATAGATTTTTCATATTTCAGCTTGAATCGGAGCGTTTTTAATGACTTAATCAGAAAAATCTTTCACATAAACTAATTGAATCATCTGAAATAGACACTTAAGTCTTTAAAACGTGTCCAAAATATTTCGTCAGACGAACATGAAATTTGAGGCCTTAATCGGCCCTTACCGGACCTACTCCTTTTTGAATCACATACAGAGTGATTAGAAATATATATTGGAGATACATTCCTAAGTATATGTTGAAATTCATAATACTTTTTAAAAGATCTGTTGCAAGGCTTTGTAACGGCTGACGAAGTTTAAACCTACCGAAAACCTGCAAAACATATCTCAAATAAAACCCGTAGCAGGAGTTTTAATTAACAAAATTAGTATACCCTTTTTACCACCCGCCTGCACATCAGGCCATCAACCGCCTAGCTGCTAGCCGCGTACTGTTAGCAAATTATTAGTAAATGCTTAGACGATCTTCTGCATGCGTCAATATCATCACAATCTCTTAGATATAACAGTAAAACTGAAAAACAAGAAAGGTCTGAATGTATATATAGCAAGTCTTCCTTAAGTTCTGACCTTTAGTTAACCCGATTAATGTTTAAAGGTATGTCGGTATTAAATTTAGATTTACGTACTAAATTATTAAAAGAAAATGTTTAGAACCTGTGTGTTTTCACCTGTGTTATTGATTATAAACAGATTAATGATTTTAAACGACACATATACATATTGATCCAACTGTGAAACAGGTATGTAGTGAAGAATTATTTAATCTTTTAATTTGATTTTGCAGTAATTTCATAGTTTGATGGTCTTTCCAATTGTATACAAAAATGGTCAATGGTGACGATAGTTTCAAGGGTGATATTATACTTACAGTCATATTTTGTTAACGCTGGCAAAACCTATTATCACACTGGAGCTAGTTTAAAAATCTTACATAGCAACGCATAGTATGGATATATTACCATTAATGATGTTTGCTACTATTTAAAGAATCTTTATTGTAAAGACTTTCATTATAAATGCAATCATTACCAGTAAAATAAATGAAACATATTTACGTATATATTGTCTTTGTCATATGCATGATATTATTTCCTTTTGAATGAGCCGTTTTTCAATACTTTCTGTCTATAGACGAAAGTAGTTCTCTATTTCGTCGTTGGGGTTATCAACATTTACGTTCAGTGTGGTAAGAATTATTTTCCCGTCAATGATTCGGTCAAACCTTCAGCCAAGTTCAGGTACTTTTATGTATGTGGACCTAATCTTCTTCGATCTCAAAAGACAAAATCAACAGCATTTTCGAAATACAAAAAAATCATTTGTTTTCATTTTACTTCGAGGGCGTAGATTTTATCAGTCAACAATGAACTTTTATACAGTAGAAAAATCGCAGACGAAACCTTCGGTTCAACATGTAGTAATGCACAGCTGGTTTACATCCACTTAATTGACCAGGACTCTTAACTGGTTTCTGTTGATAGCTTTTATTTCAAACATTCTGCATAGTTACTTCTTCATATCCTTATGCCAGTTAACAGTATATTCACACTGTGGCTATTGTTTTAAGAGTTTTAATAACGTTCCTAAACTATCCTTGATTTGTACCAAACTTGAACAGAAGCTTGTTTATGCTCAAAAGATAGTTACTAGAAAGGCAATTTGTAAACAAATTATTTCCTGCTTTTCCGTATATTATTTAAAAAGGGACTTAGGTTTTTTTCCAGTTAAAATGGCATACAGTCTGCAATTGAAGTTTTTTAAACATTTATCAGATTTGTAATCCTAACGAAATATTTAGCTCACAAGGCCGAAATGCCAAATAAGCTTTATTCATCACTTGGTGTCCGTTATCCGTTGTCTGTGGTGGTTGTCGTTAGATAATTTTAACAATCAGCGTCTCTGAAACAACAGGGCCAAATTTAACCAAACTTGGCCACTCTATTAGGGTATCTAATATAAACGAGAGGCTCTTAAGAGATGGTGTCGTTCACCTGCATCATTAATTCATTAAATCACGAAAGGGAAATAACTCTTTTATAAATTATCAGTATATATGACAATTTCAGTCATGTTAACATATTTTAACATCTTATCCTGCTAAAATTTTTACCTTTTATGGTTTCTATTTATCTGTTATAGTTAACATGATAATAAGCAAAAACATGCAAACAAAATAATTTGAATACTAATATCCACAGCTGCTTTTACTGCATGTTGAATTAGTGTGTAGAATTTGGCGAATCTTTTGTTAACTTTTAGCTTAAAATCGTTAAACCAATATTTTACAAAAGAAATTGGTAAACTTATTCGTCTTAAACTTATCACTGTGATTTTGAGACCAGGAACAACAATAAAAGCGTTGTTCCTTTGCTTTGTGTGTGTTTTATTATGTTTTTGTTGCTGTGATTTCGTGTCATGTATAGATACCCCATATCGTTTGTTTTTCTATTACTAATAATTTTACTGTCATTATGAGGTTAAAATGCATACTTATAGGTAGGGAGCGATAGAAGCATCCGTTATTTCTTGTGAAAAGTTGACCTTAGGAAATGTTCGGTATTTTTTTGGTTCGACTCCAATAAAATAGCTGTTTGAATATCTGTGTAATGATAGTCTTATATATTCATTAGCTTTCATGTATAAGATTTGACTCCTTAGTAACTTTGATAGGACTTTTCTAATTTAAAATCAGTCGGTTCCATAAATTTTCGCTATTATTTTATAACAGAAATTTTTTTTTTAATTACTAGCCAAAAATAACCTATATGTATTTTCAACAGGGATATAATCATGGCTCAAAACGACCTTTGTGGACCATGTAGGCATGATAATAACATTAAACATGCTAAAAAGTGGTGTACAAATTGCAAGGAAGGGCTATGTGAAGGCTGTGAAAAAGTCCATGGATCTCTTAAAATGTCACGAAACCATAATCTTATCTCAATTCAAGATCATCAGAAAATGATTGGTGTGTCAATAGTCCAATCATGCTTTAGACACGGACAGAGATACAACCTATACTGTTCCTCGCACGATGTTGCTTTGTGTAGCACATGCGTAGATCAGCATAGGTTATGTCTAAAAGTCATTCCTCTTGATGAAGCAGCGGTAAATGCGAAGCGATCAACTGCTCTAGCCGATTTGGAGGACACGATCATTGGAGCGTTACAAAATGTTGGGAAAATAATCAAAGATCAAGAATCTGCTTCAACAACATTTAAAAAGCAGGAAGTTAAAATCAGGAATAGCATAACGGAAACACGTGATAAGTTGAGTAAACATTTAGATTACCTAGAGCAAATATTAGTACAAGATTTAACTGCGAAATCAAACAATTGCAAATCGGTTAATGGGGAAACATTACAAAATTTGAAACTTGCAAACCAAAGACTTGAACATCTAAAACAAGAAACTGAAAAAATGAAAATGTTGGGTTCAAATCTACAAGTGTTTCTTGGAACTCGAGAAATTAACAAAACAGTTGCAGAGGAGATAAAATCTATTAAAAGTTCAGTCAGCAAGATAAAGCTCTACAAGATAAGTTTCGGAGTAGATTCAATGATCATGTCTTTAGCAGAAAATGTCGGTCATTTTGGAAAACTTTTGATCACTGAGAGCAACGCAGACTTTTCATTTAAGGACACCAAAATAGAACAAGCCCAAATCCAGGTTTCCATGCCAACGACCAGCATCCATGACATTAATTTACACTTGAAGCAAAAGTTCAAAATCAAAAAGTCGGGACCATATAAATATAATGTAGAACATTGTGCGATACTTCCAAACGGTCATCTGTTGATTGCCTATGACCTTGGGAAGGATCAACTAACAGAGTTTAACGAAAAGGGTCAACACATCCGTGATATCCCACTTTTGCAAAGACCAAATGATTTAACAGTGATTGATTCTAACCAAATTGCAATTTCATATGGAAGACATATTGAAATAGTAGATGTCACTTTCAAACGAGTAAATAAAAAGTTTAAACTTCCAGAGTGCTGCGTGGGACTTTCATATCAGAATGGCAAACTGTACCTAGTAGCAAGAGAAATTGGGATAATGGTGTATGAATTATCAGGGAAATTAGTCAACACATTTTATATAGCTGCTTTTAATGTCATGCACATTGCAACTGCCGTAAATAGAATATATTTCACGGACGAGGGCAAAAACACCATCAATTGCTATGATATGAATGGACAGAAAATTTGGGTTACTCGAAACAAGTCTATTTCACTTCCTTCTGGTTTAGCAATCGGGGAAAATGACGACGTGTTTGTAGCTGGGAGTGCATCAAACAACATCACAATAATTCGCCACGACGGTAAAGATAGTAAAACGCTGTTAACATCTGCTGATGGAATAGACGAGCCACAAGCAATATATTATGACAAACAACGTAAAATATTACTTGTTTGTGATAAGGCCAGCACTAATGCTGCATTATATACAGTTGCTTGAATATTATGAAAAACCTTAACACGTTTTATGTTATAAAATGTATATATCAAACACTGCCTTTTACTCTTTTTATCTTTATTCTTATTACTTTATTTATTTCACTTGACTTGGAGGAGTTTAACCCGTTTTTGGATAATCTCATCAATGAAGTGTACAGTTGTGGTCATTGATCCGGTTAAAATATGTAGACACTGTAGTTATGTGTTTTCGCAAAATAAATGATGAGACACAACCGTTGATTTTCTTGTAAAACAAAATAAAAAAACATGTAAAATTTACCACGTTTTGGCATTTTTGGATATACAGGTAAAACTATAACGATATCAGTTGCAAAATATGCATATACCGTTATTTTATAACACTTTGAACAACTTTTTTCCTTCCTTACATTATGAATGTTGGTTTTTTGGCAGGTTGGTGGCGGTGAAGGAGGTTAAACGGGGATAAATAGCAAATAAGATTTGATCATAGTTAAGTAAGGAAAAATAAGGGTAGATATTTTTTTCTTTTGTATAAAAATGTTTTCATAAATCACATTTAAAAAAAAATCTCACAATCAGAAAAGTTTCAAGCAGAATTATAAAATAGCTGATATTTAAAATACTTTCTTCAGCATATATAAATGCTATCAGTCTTAAATTATTTTCTTCTTCCCATATAGTACACTCAGTTCTTTTGTATATCTGTTTGATGGCATTGATAGGTGATTAGAAATCAGTAATTATAATTATAACGGCAATCATTCTTATCACACACATCTTCGAATAGATTGTCCTTATGCAAATTGATGCGTAAGCTCCGGTCGATCAAGTAGAATAATATGGCAAAAACAATTAATATTACTTTTAAATTTTGTTGGGTAGCAACCATGACAACACATTGGGCTCAGACGTCATGTTCAATTAATGGAAAACCTTATTTTTTGTTCAAATTTAATTCTAGTCATGTGACAGGTGACATCTCTTTTGATTTTAAACATATTTTATTCATTAATATATGAAAAAGGATTATGGTTATGCGCTATTCACACTTAGAGTCTCGTGATATTAGTTCTAGCTTTTCAAATTTCCGTCCATGCCTGATTCTCATAAGAGTCACGATCTTTGAAGACTCTTGTGAGATGGTTTACAGGATAAAAATGTTGTAACGATCTTCATTATGTAGTTCTTTTTATCATTTATTCACCTATTTGTTATTTTAATGTCATTTTACATGTGTGACCTCATTATCTAATTTTCATTGATTATAAAGGTATGCGTGAATTGCATCCTGACTCACACCTACTCATTCATTTAGGCGCCAGGGTAATCATGTTGTACTATAGAAATGGCAAGGGAGAGTACACGTACATATTGGTATGACGTCGGCTCTGGGTTTGGTAATTTAGGTGAATGGTAAGCCGAAATGGTAAATGGTAAACCATTTCGGTAATGGTTTACCAAAGTATAAATACAGAGGAGAGAAAGGATAAGGCTCAGTACGACTTTACCCTGGGCAAGTAACACACGCTAATTCCAAGCGATTTAAATATACATGTACCGAAACCATTTACCAGACTAAGTAATAACCAGACTATTTCCGTATAATGTGGGCTTGTTAGTTCCATAACAAGTTGTATTTAGAGAATAACTTCTAGAGAGAAACGTTATCTTTTCACATTGAATTTGATTTACCATTTGCCGATAACCAAACTTAACTTTCGAGTATTTATATTTCCGCTATCCATTTTCTTTACGATATTCTAATAAAGTACGGTATTTATTTGTTAGACTAGAATACTGTTAAGTTATATACTATTTGTATGAATTGTTGATATTTAATCCATCTTAAAGTGAATACAAGTTGATTTGTATTTAACGAGTCTGTTATTCTTACAAAAACCTAAACAGAATTAAACTATGATCTACCAGAATACCACTAAGTGCCACAAAACCTATACAGAACCAACCTTAGATCTACCGGAATACCGCAAAGAACCACGATACCAGAGTACCACTCTACCAAAAAAGGGTCGCCAGTTACAACTTTAGTTCATATATACTTATACATTGTTATAAAACACATTCTTATAGCAACACACTAAGGGTTACACATTTATGGTTTAACATCAAAGCCTGACCGCTCGGTTTTTGTTACAATATGATTGCGAACAGTCTTTAGTATGCTGCAGTTCAGTTATATTTGATGAAAACCCAGAATTGACAGTACAGGGCATTGAGTTTCACATGAAACTGCTCCATGTTTTTCCCATGTATTTGTATGCCTCGCTTCGATGCATCAGCGCGTTTAATGGTCGGACACCGTACGTCAAATTTGTTGACAAACATCTTCCCAAATACTTGTTACGAATGTTAACATATCGTATCATACAACAGTCAGTGGTTCTGTAATGTGGCAGAAAAGATACGGATGTTCTTTTTTATAAAGCGGATTCTGGTGTGAATTGCCTTGTAGTTCCGTCTACTTGAGAAACTGCACGATTTCAGGGGTGAACTCTAAATACTTTTAGTAACCGAATGTTTACAAGTGTAAATGTTGGTTACATTGATGAAAACAGACAGTGAAATATACTTCAGGTGTTCATTGATGACCTCATATCTACTCCTGGAATGTTTGATGTTTATTGCCCATCATTCTGTGGTCTCTTTTTAAAGTTCTCTTTAGTGAATAATAAATCATTAATGCATTGCAAACAATTATAACGGAAGCTGCATGCCCATGTACTACGCATACTTCATAAATGTTGATTGAACTTTTATTCATAGAACTCTTTCTGTTTATTTTGTTGAGACTTGCATTTATGCGAAATATACAGTAGTACCTTGTTATGAATAATAATAAAAGAACATTTATTAGGCGACGAGGTATAATTCATTATAACACAACTTTCTTTCAAAGATAATAGAACAAGAATATAGGTGAATTAAGAAATACTGTACCACTTCCGTCAAAGCTTATAATGTACAATAATTTAATCAAAGCCCGGCTAACATAATAAGAAACAATTTAGAAGACAAAAGTAACAACTGGTTTAAACCAATGACATTAAACGAAAAACAATTATGACAAACTGTATTCAAGAACAATCACCGAACTACATACCTTTGACTTGGAGCATCACTGCATACTACTGGCTAAAATCATCACATAGATAATGTTTATTTCATTTAGTTTGAGCACAAACAACCCTATATTTGCTTCACAATGATATTCGTTTCTTACACTAGTGTGAAGAAAAAAAAAGCATAGTACGAACTTCAAGTTATACAAAAAATGTAAACAAAAGATAACAAAAATCTTTAAGGTCCATAACTGACAAAATCAAACGCTATTATATCAATCAATGGACAAAGTAAAAAAAAACTGTAATATTCCTAACTTGATACATGCATTTTCTGAAGATTTAATAGTTTGTTTTACCTTTAATTTGTATGACCGTATATTATTCCGTTATCTTGACAGAACTGGATTAGTAGTCCAAACGGATGAATAGGTTCAAGTTATAATAGTTGGGATCCAACAGCAAAAAACAGTGTGGACATGCATCACGGACATACAACACAACAAACACATAACACATATATATAAAAAGTTTATAAGGTTTAACCGTAAGTTGGTCCCATCTATCTTATTTCGTCACTGAATGATAAATTGAATTTTCATTTGCAATATAACCACAATCTTTTAATTTTATTACTTTTGACTGTATGTCTTAATCTTTAAAGTTTAATATAACATAAGGGTTTTGACCTTGTTTAAGGATGTAATCAAACCTATATACGCTTACATCTTTCCACGTCTTTTGCTTTATTGTTGACATTTATTACATTGACAATCATATCTTGTTTCAAAAGTATTCTCTTTAGGTTGCACTTTGTAAATACAGCTGTTTCTCAAATCACGCCTCTTTTGGGGAGATATATAATATTCATAGATAATTTGATTTGTTGACATACTGATTCCCAGATATGATCTCTATGTTTTATCTCATACAGACATAAAAGAGGGACGAAAGATACCAAAGGGACAGTCAAACTCATAAATCTAAAGCAAACTGACAACGCCATGGCTAAAAATGAAAAAGACAAACAAACAACAGCACAAATGACACAACATAGAAAACTAAAGAATAAACAACACGAACCCCACCACAAAACTAGGGGTGATCTCAGGTGCTCCGGAAGGGTAAGCAGATCCTGTTCCACATGCGGCACCCGTCGTGTTGCTTATGTGATAACAAATCCGGTAAATAGTCTAATTCGGTAGGTCACATTCATGAAAGGGAAGGGGATTGTAGTTACGACGTAAGGAACATATCCGATATCATTTGTGAAACGGTTATTCCATAACGGTCAACCAACTCGTGATGGCGTCCGTAAAATTTACAAAGGGATGATTTCAACTTCACCATTTGGAACTCTTGGTTTAATAGCTTCCTTGTGAACAGCAACCCTCTATCAAGAAAATCATGATAGGAAATGCAAGCACGGGAATATCGTATCAATTGGGAGATATATACCCCGTATGCAGGTGCTGCTGGAATGTTGCTACTTACAAATGGAAAGTTCACAATTGGAAAGCTGAAATCATCTCTTTTGTCGTAAAGTTTTGTTTTCAACCGACCCTCATTGTCAATTTCTAGATGTAAGTCAAGATATGAGGCCGACGTAACTGTATCTGTAGTATCCTTTATCTCTAGCTTGATTGGATAGATGCGTTCCACATAGTCACCAAATTTTGAATTATTTAGTGAAAGAACATCATCTATATAGCGAAAAGTAAAGTTAAAGGATATTGCTATAACTTGGGACTTTAACCCCCCAAAAAAACATACTATTGCGATGAAAAATTAATTCTTAAGTAGGCAAACAGTAAAGGTAAGGGTAATAAACAATTTTAATATAAGTTTAAACTCTAACAAGTTCAAGGCATATGAATGTTGAAAATATGGCTCACAGCCCTTTTTTTTTTATCTTTGAATAGAATAGTAGCGCATACTAACTTCCCATTCTAGGATATAATGTTTCACAAAACTTCATAGTAAAAGTGTCACAGTTTTAGCCCCAAATTGAAAGGGAAGTAACTCCTAACTAACCCATATGGTTACTAACCCTATATGGTTACTAAACCCATTTTTTAGGACACCTTTTATCAAATATATGTATACCAATCATATCTTCATAAATATAAAGGAGATAAGATAAAGTAGAATACATACGTTTATAGTTTGTCACAAATAAGCCGTTTTATGAAAAATACCCTGTAAATCAGATTAATTGACAAACGTGTCCGGATAAGATAACATGTCTTTCTTCAGATGTAATAAACTCACTATAGAAACCAGGATTGAAATTTGATATTGTTACCTCGAAATCAAATATGTTTCACAGCACCGGATAAACACTCGACTATACCACTGACAGTCTCATGTATAGTTAATGTTAATGAGCAAATATAGAGCCAAGCCATTAGAAATAATAAATATAATAATCCAACCAGATCGAATAAACATATGATCTAGCCGTCAAGACAACTGCCGCCAAAAACAAACAACTGTGTTGAACAAAGAATTAGCCAATCAAAATAAGGAATACTCGGAACAATTTCTTCCGAGTAAATGTAAACAGTGATTCACGTGGTAGTTATCAATTTTTATAAAACTAAAAATTACACAATTTTCTATTTATGCAAACTATTTTGAAATTACTATTATTTGAATTGGAACCCTTGTAAGGATATACTATAAGTTATCTACGTGCATATCCGTAGATATAGACATTTCAACACCCTGGAGTATCCAAGTACAGGGTACTAACATATTCATATCTACGGATATAAACGTAGATAACGAATGTATCCCCCGTCTTTGTCCAAATCTTGAGATTTTTTACAGAAATTCGCCAACAAAGTGTTAGCTAAAAGTAAGTAATTTTTTTCGTTTTAACAAATATGTGATTAAAATTTGACATACATGTATTTTTGACGTAATAGTACGGTATTACTTTTTTGGTAGTACCTACGAGTAGTTCAATATAAGTTATTTTTAATCTAGAGATAGAGAAACTATAATGTGTCGAATGTACGCTCAATGTTGTAAGTGTTGCATTAAGACGGCGTGACGTCAACGTGGGTCATTTTGCATAGCTATATATCAAGAAGATGAGGTATGATTGCAAAGGAGACAACAAATGACACAAAAATGTACAACTATAGGTCACCGTACGGCCTTCAATAATGAGAAAAGCCCATACCGCATATTCAGCTATAAAAGACCCAAAAATGACAAATGTAAAACAATTTAAACGAGAAAACTTACGGCCTAATTTATGAACGAAAAATTAACGAAAAACAAATATGCAAAAAGCCAACAAACGACAACCACTGAATAACAGGAGGTCATTAAAAATGTGACAGCTAAGTGATGCATTCAAATAACTAAAATGCGCGCAGATGATTGACATAATTAGATAGAATCGATAGTGGATTAAATATTGAATTTTAGGCATCATGATTAAGCTAACTAACTCGATATTTCACAAAGAAACAACTATGGAACTAAGGAAAACACAAGTGAAGTTCCTCGGTGTGTTGGAAAGCAACGCAAGGGTATGTGGGTCAGCTCCAACCCGGGGCTTGTGGTTTTGTAACGACAAACGTTAACTAATCAGAATCCTAAAAATATACTAAGCCGGGGATAAACATTTTTTTCTCCAAAATTGGCAACTGCTTTAACATTTATCATAGTCATAGTGATTGTAAGTTTGTTATGAATATTGTCATTGAATACTTTTCGTATCAGGTTTTATCAGTATAAACATCTATCTCCATGTTGTATTGATTGGTTTCTAATTTTTGGTTGTAACATGAAAAAGGAAGGCGGTATCCTCATTATTTGCCACTAGTTATTGATTTGTTGGTCGATCATAGTGAAGTACACGTGGGTTATGTAGTCCATCTTTCGCGCTCAACAGTTCTAAACATCGTTTTCCATCAGATGATATCACAATATCTTTAGCAGTACCACAACTTGATACATAACTATTACCATCATTGTCTACAGTGATACATCTTGGTGACTGCAGAACGCTCTTGTCATTAAATGTCTAAAGTTCTTTTCTTTTCATATCACAACATGTATGTAGGTTGATATTTGTGTAATACAGTTTGTTGGCAAAAGCTGCAACGTATGAAAATGCGGATATTTCTTTGTTTTTTATTTCTTCAATAACTTCACTGCTTCTTTTTTATTATGTGTGAACCTTTATCTTTGCACAAGTGACAAACCTACAGTCAGTGTACACTACTCCATAATACGACGAATTCACACTTATCTGTCTGCTGATTTTTCTATCCTGCATATTAATAATATTGATAAAGTGCTTGCCTGACTCACCAGATGTTGCAACAATAGTATTGTTTTCTGAATCAAAGGCTATGTCAATAATATTGAATGGTTTAAGAACTATTTCAAAATCTTTGTACCCATCATTTTTGAAAACTCGTACAATGTTATTGACTCGACAAGAAAGTACCAATCTGTTATTAGGTAGTATTAAACAGCCAGTGGTCTGGGACAATCCTGTTTTAATAGTTTGTTTCAAGTTCAATTGTATATCTTCAATTAATCTTGCTGATTTACTGATTACTTCCAGCTGGGCTTGTTTCCGCTTCATTCTTGTCATAATTATTTCACTGGGTATCATTTCAACTTCTATATGTCCAATAGATTTGAAATTATAAATCGTTTGTAAAGCTCCATCATATTTCACTGACAATGCAATCTGCCGGAGACTTTTGGAGGTTGCTAATGTTTCCAAAAATCTTTCTTCATTAGAAACATTAGTTTCCATTGTTTTCATTGCTAAAAATGTTTGAAATTCTGAAGCATACTGCTTGACATTAGAAATAGTCGTTTTGTGTACATTGAATTTCTTTTTGGTTTTCTCCAATGAAGTCAGTAAATCTTCAATTTTCTTTCTTTCTCTATCCTCCGTAATATTCAACTCCTTTATCAGGTCTTCTTGGATTTGGTCTAGGTGACTGTTTATTTTCATCCTTGTTTGTTTGATTTCATTCTCTATACGTCTTCTCTGGTCTTTCAACGACGTAAGATTATTTATTCGATCTTTTGTAATTTTCTCTAAATTTTCGGCTACTTCCACAAGCATAAGTTCGATATCGTATAGTGCACTTGACGACTTTACATCTTTATTGGTGTCATCAATTGCAGTGATATCTTTACAATCATTATGGTTCATAATAACGCATATATGACAGCAAGGGCAGTCATGCTTTCTGTAGTATGTTTGGAATTTTTCATTGTGTCTTATGCAATTGTGTGTAATTTGCAAAATGTCTGTTGGCAACTTATTATATTCGGAAAAAGGGATTGTGCTGTGAGTACGACTTGCCTTAGAAACAGCATGGTGTTTGTAACATGCAGTGCATAGACCCTTGTCACATTCGGAACACCAAACACCTGCTGGCTTTGTAATCTCAAGTGAATCACACGCACCGCATACCGTCCAGTTACTTGCCATGACCTTTAATAGAACGAAAGACTACTAACATAACATATCTTTTATAATATCTATGATTTTCAACAAGTCTGAAGTCTATATCCCAAAATTTTACTCTGTGAATCAATTTGAAATTGAATATTTTACCAATATATCATTCTATTTTTCTAAACGTTAAAAATTAAAAAAAGATTTAAAAATGTGTGAGATTTAAAAAAAAAAACAACATTTTTTGTTGAATGAATTAACTAATTTATAGAATCAAAATAAAATACCCATCTAGAACGACTAATGTGAATTTATAGGGACCTATCATCGATTCGGGGTCCAAACTATATCATTGCGACATTAATAAACAGTTCAAAAGAACACTTCAACCCCTAACGTGTGGTTTCTGGAAACAAAATCGGACATAACAACGATAAATAAACAACACTTGAAGTGTTTTTCATGGTATTATGTGTTAAATGCTAAACACAAATATATCACAATTGATTATCTCATGTAGAATGACTGCCTGCTTGGCAACTAATTTTTTTAACAAAATAAATTTTGCAGAATATGAAAATTGTCATTGGGATAAGTAATGATATAAAAATTGTATGTATTGTTCTACTAAGTTATATTAAGTTTTATTGCATAGTCATATAATATGTCCCACAGAAAATTACCAAAAGTTAGCGTGCAATAAATTCTAATATTGCACTAGTGCAATAAATCTTTAAAATTCATGACGTGATCAACGACAAAATCTTAGTTTAAACCAATTTTTACTTTCAAAATATTACTATTACTATTATATACAATAAAAGGGTTTTTGCATGAATATTGGGGAATATTGGCCCTCGTAGAACATATATTGCACTCACAAGCCTGTGCAATATAAAATTCTACTCGGGACAATTTTCCCCAATATTCATGCAATAACCCTATAATATTGTAAGAAAAAAGTCATACTATGATATTATAACGTAAGTATTTCTGTATTGACCTTGTTATTGGGCCGAGAACCAATAACAAGGCCAATACAGAAATACACGTAATAGTATCTTTATTAATTAACTACAGTGTTACAATATTTTTTTTTAATTTCATTTCACAAGAGATAAATATTTTACCTTAAAGTGGAACCATATACATCTCAGTTTTTTTTAGATGCAATATATAATGATCTGGTGCTGTTTCCAGGTGTCTTCAGCATTTTCTCATCTGATGAATATTTCTACCCTTTCCAGTCACTATAAAGTGTTACAATTTTAATTTAGACGCAACACATAAACAGTAATTGGAAAGGTACTGCCATGGCATGTGTTATGCAGAGACTAATTGAATATATTTTAAAAGAAAATGATACAACTATCCATAAGCCAAATGTCAGACCAAAGAAATAAGATTTGCATAATAACAGAATGCATATGACTGGATCGGGTTTAAAAATAAATGACAGTTTGAAAAAAAAGCGAAAGTAAACAATTAATTGATTTGTAAAAATTATATTTGTACCATCCATGCCATCGTGAAATTATGAGGTCGTCAAGAATTGAACTTTGTGATAATCTACAAGTTCCCCAAACCTGAAATAAATCTGCTTTCAAAATGCTTTTTAAATTAATGTGACCGTCTTTAACTTGAAATATATGCCATACTGAACTTTACAGCATGTTTATGATGACCTAATGAAAACTGCGTCTTCCAAACAACTGTTTACTTTCAGATTGTGACTTTCGTATAAAATCTAGAGACGTTCCGAAACCCTGTATTTGTATCAACTCGGCCAATACAGAAAAAAATCTATATTGGCCGAGTTCACACCTTATGTTGCATAGGCAGTTTTCATCATATTAAGTCCAATAACAGTGTAGTTAATTAATAATGTAATATAATTAAAATTATAAAACAAGGAATATTGCAAGAACAAGTTAAAATAATAAACAATTGATATACAAATGGCCAACGAGAAGCAAACACAACTGAATATCTGTCAAATGTTATCTGTTTTCCGTAACCTTAAAAAAGGAAAGATTTCAAGAAAAAGCAATTTAAAATAAATAAAATTTTGATACATTTCAGACGATTGCATTCTAAAATCCAAAATTGTGGCTTTCAATGAAAAGAATAAACAGAATGTTTCACCAGGTATCACCAGCCCAGTAGTCAGCCCTTCGGTGTTGACATGAATATCAAATTACACGTATATGGTCATTTTTATAAATTTTCTGTTACAAAACTTTGAATTTTTCGAAAAACTAAGGATTTTCTTATCCCAGGAATAGATTACCTTAGCAGTATTTGGCACAATTGTTTGGAATTTTGGGTCCTCAATGCTCTTCATCTTTGTACTTGTTTGGCTTTATAACTATTTTGATCTGAGCGTCACTAATGAGTCTTATGTAGACGAAACGCGCGTCTGGCGTATTAAATTATAATCCTGGTACCTTTGATAACATGTAACAGTTAAAATTCGATATTTTTTTTAAATTCTGATATCTTTTTAAAATATAATAAATATCTTTTAAGGTTGTTAAAAAATCCTTTATATGATTGCATATTTTTTTTTATCATAAAATATTTTAGATCTATTGTGATGACCCAATTCTAAAAGATACTAGATGGAGGTTAAAAGATATCTTTCAAGGTTTATGCTTTATTTATATATTTTATATTTCTAAAATTTAAAATAAAAATAAAATATCAAATATACTGCATAATTATCATACATTTGATATCTTAAATTTAATACAAAATAAGATTTTTAATAAAGACAAGTTTATAAAATACATTTATATTTTTGTTATTATGGCATGCCATAAGAAAGTATTCTAACGTATATTGTTTATCATTAAAGTATTTATTCTAATTGAGCGATATTGTAAAGACATTTTATATATGTATAACGTATTTGATAGTTAATTGTTGGACATTGTATTTTCTTTTCTTTGACAAGGTTTGTGTTGTTTGCTAAAGTCTTAAGTCATGATTTTGACCTACAAACAAACGATTTAATTAAGAATTCATGTGACAGGTACACCACTTAAAATGCAAGGAAATTAGGCATATAGAGGAATAAAAATCAGTCTATTATATTTAACCAATCACTCATTTGAAAGATGAGATTGCAGAATGATTGATTTTTCTACCACTTAAAAAGGGGGATGGGTAATGTGTGCGATTGTTACACCGTACATTGTCTGATCTTATGAAATATATTATAGACTTGATGAGTGATTAAAACAACTTTGTTTTTATTAAAATAGAGTAAAAACAAGAAAAGCAATCTACATTAATTGGTTGGAATTTTCCGCATGCAGAGTCAACGAAAAACGAAGGTAGATTTGTTTAATTAGATATAAGAAGAGTACAGTCTTAATTGAAATTCCAAAAATCAATATAACTTATGCACATGTATGTTACCAACCTGTGTCACGTTCTATCGAATGTTACTCGTTGTGAATATCTCAATATTGGTGATCACAACACCGCTGGTAAACCAGATATACATTCATTTGTGTCACGTGATAAACATCTATAATCTTTAACTGGCGGTATTTATGAAATTCATATGTATTGTGCATTATATTGAATAATTTAATATGAAGACTCTCACAATTTTGTTTAATTTTCAAATATATTTGTACCCTTTGTTTCATTAAAGTTTTATATAGTTTTACATTAACAAAAAATCTTTTTGTCACTAAAAAAATTAAATAGTAAGTTTTTCAAATACCAAAAAATGAGGTAATATATTTTAAAATTGTAACAAACTAACTTTTTCTGTCACAACTATGCATATATAAGGGACTTGATAAGATGGGATCTTTCATATCTCTATTATTTCATTTGGTTTGACCATTTTTCTGAATTATTTACTTTCTAGATCTATTGTACATTGTTCTCTATTGTTTCAAGTTTTGGACCTTTTTAATCCGTATTTTTTTTAAAAATTTGTTTCTATCCTTTTTGTTCAGACCATATCTTCTGCCTTTTTAGCTTTTAATTTTTTTTTGTAAATCCCATTAGACACTCTTTTCGAACTTTGAAAAGGCATACACATTTTGATAAAGTAATGAATTTTTTGACCATTTTTCTAGATCTTGTGCAAATTGTTCTCTATTGTTTCAAGTTTTGGATCTTTATAATCTATATTTTTCTTTTTTTTAAATTTTGTTTCTATCTTTTTTTGTTCCGGTCATATCTTCTGCCATTCTTGCTTCTTAATATTTTTGTGTAATCTCATTTCACATTTATTTTGAACTTTGAAAAGGCATACACATTTTGATACAGTCACGAAGAAGACTTATTAAGAAGGGATATAATTACGATACTGTTGTCAAGTCATTAAAGATTGCATATTTTAACGTTAATATGGAGTCACTGATAAGGTCTTTGCATCGGAACTAAACACATTTATTCTAAAAACAGTTGTTGGCATGACACGGGTTATGTTCTTCTCATATATGTTATGATGGTATGATACTTAACCCCTAACGGGAAGGATTGTGCCTGATGTTCATATGATGAAATCATAATCTTTCAGTCAGTTTAATTGAAGTCTGGAGCTGGCATGTCAGTTAACTGCTAGTAGTCTGTTGTTATTTATGTATAATGGTCATTTTGTTTATTTTCTTTGGTTACATCTTCTGACATCAGTCTCGGACTTCTCTTGAACTGAATTTTAATGTGCGTATTGTTATGCGTTTACTTTTCTACATTGGTTAGAGGTATAGGGGGAGGGTTGAGATCTCACAAACATGTTTAACCCCGCCGCATTTTTGCGCCTGTCCCAAGTCAGGAGCCTCTGGCCTTTGTTAGTCTTGTATTATTTTAATTTCAGTTTCTTGTGTACAATTTGGAAATTAGTATGGCGTTCATTATCTCTGGACTAGTATATATTTGTTTAGGGGCCAGCTGAAGGACGCCTCCGGGTGCGGGAATTTCTCGCTACATTGAAGACCTGTTGGTGACCCTCTGCTGTTGTTTTTTTATTTGGTCGGGTTGTTGTCTCTTTGACACATTCCCCATTTCCATTCTCAATTTTATGAATCTAAAAACAATGGCCACTTTGACATGTTCAATTATTTTTATGAATGAACAATAACAATACTAACAGAAGCTCCAAGCCTCCATAAAGATTCATTTATAAAAAATAAAACCACAATAATAAAACTAACGGTACCAATTTTCTTGCACCAGATGCGCATTTCTCTTCAGTGATGCTCGTGGCCAAAATATTTGAAATCCAAAGCTTATATAAAAGATGAAGAGCTATAATCCATTACAGAAGAGTTATTATAATAAAACAACCAAGCAACCAATCAGAGACAGGTAATATACAAAAAATAACATTGTATCATTTTCAAAACAGTGTAAGGAAATATTGCGTAAACTGTATTTGTTAAAAATCTGTGTGTACTGTTTCATTTTGTAATACGTATATGCATATTCTATATATTTTCGAATCAGTAAATATGAATAGTCTTACTATATCTATAACTTAATCATGAAACACTTTAATACTGCATGTTTATAAGATGCATAATCTAGACAAAAAAAAAGAATATGTGTTCACGACCTTGAACGCCTTAGGTACCAACATATAAGTTCCTCATAATATATCAAATTCACAAACTTAAGGATATGTTATGAACAGAATATACATTAAAAGATAGAAAACAACACGTTTAATAATTTGATGCGTTCGAAGCGCTTTTCTGGGGTTATCTTCATCTGGAACGCTCTAGGTCAAACATTTGAAATCCGAAAATGTATAAGTACCGAACCCGTCGAAGAGCTATATGACAGAAAATACCTAAAATAAATAGCCAAATTCCTCTAATGTCAACTTTGCCTGAGGGAGTTGAAACCTTAGTTTCTTAATAATTTCAAAATTTAAAAACGGATAATTTTAGAAAAGTTTGTTAAATAAAAAGTTAGGTTTTGGGATCATTATCATCATTGGGGCATACATATAGGGCAATATGAACCGCAAGATTTGCATGTGTCGGTGTTCACTTGACTAATTTTAACTAACTTTCGAAACTAAAAATAGCCCTGTGTACAGACAATTATAGATGATAGATACCAGTCTGGGTAGTCACTGAATATAAAAGTTTAAAAATGATCTATGTTCGACTACTTAGACCACTTGACCACTCGACGACTGATGCCAAATTGTTTCTAGACTATTAAGATAGCCCTGTTTGTAGTATATCTTAAATATAAAATCACAAAGGATGCGATGTATCAACTCTGGTATAGTAAAATTTGTTATTTTGATAAATCAGGAATGTTCGGTTATCGGAAAACTTTCATATCAGTTTGATGATTTAATTATTGTAAAAAATAATGATAATTTTGATTTTCTTAAAATAAACATTAAAACATAGTACAAATTCTTCTTACATTTTTAATCCATTCTGGTGTCCAATGAAGCTCACATTTAAAAGTGATGCTCTTAAATGTCGTTGGAATAAGGTAAACACCTTAGACATACACGGTGGCCGTTAGTGGTTAATTTCTGTGTCATTTGATCTCTTGTTCAGAGATGTCTCATTGGCAATCATATCACATCTTCTTATTTGTATATTGTCTTCGTTAGCATCCAACTGTTCTAGTGTTATCGAATTAATTTATCCCAATTCAAAATTGCACATTCACATTTTTTTGTTATTGTTTATTGTTTGTTGTCTTTGGCTGAAATTGTGAATTCTATTAAGGTAACACATTTTTTTTGTTAATCGAAACATAGTTGTAAATCATTATTATTATTATACTTATCTTAGCTTAAAATCAAAACATACAAAAATGTAGTGTATGACAGTTTTGTTTTTAAATTATTAACTTACAAGTGTGGAATCGTATTGCGTGGTATGCTGTCACAGTATGAGATGCGTATATATAACACACGAATGGAATGAATTTAGCTTGTGTGAAAAGAGTTTTGAAGACTTTTAAGTAGTTTATCGAAAGTAATATCCCTTCATTGTAACGATTATTTGTGGTAAATCAAGGTTTTATATATAGCTAATACATGACCAAAATGATATTACTTCCCAATGTAACACGAGGGCATTACCAGCTCAGTAGTCGGCACATCTGTGTTGACATGAGTAATCACTGAAATGGTCATAATAAAGAATTACCTGTTTACACAATTTTTGTAATACTAAGGCTCATTTACCTCATGAATATTCAGATATATTGATGATGTTCTTTTCATTAATAATACGAACTATGAAGATTGGGTCCAAACTGTGCGCCTCTCCTTTCCGAACTTATTATTTGCATATGCATCGGTGTTCGTTGAGACACTTGTCAAAAACAAGAAAATCAAAGGAACCAGATTATTATTTACTTTTGCTTTCAGATATATTGATGATGTTCTTTGCATTAACAATCCAAACTTTTCTGATTGGGTTCCATTAATATACCCCACTAGAAATTAAAGAAACAACAGACACGGCTTCTTCCGCCTCATTTTTAGACTTATATCTCAAATTCAAGAGATATTTAATACTGATGTACACAGCCATGTTCATTATTTCCACCTCCTCTCTCAACTGTCAATTTAGTTAAAAACATACTTTATATCTTATCAAAAGATGCAAAATCTACATTTTTGCAAACGATTTACACAATTTAGTGTCAGACCATTGACCAATTATGGTAAACTTACTGCTTTTAATTTTGTATCGGAGAAATGACATTTTCTTAGAATCATAACATTGACATATGCATGCAACAAAGTAAAAGTCAGATGACACGTGCACTTTGAATAAATTCTATAAATAAAATATAGATGGACACGTACGCTTATAGTATGTGACAAATTATTTTTTCTTCAGATGTACTTGTGACCGTCAGATTAAGTATGTATATAAACTCATCATAGATACCAGGACTAAATTTAGTATATACGCCAGATTCTTTTAAGTGTGACTATTTCATTCAAAGTAGTATAGATTCATGGTTTGAAAATACGGATACTGTTCTATCTAAATGTTCTGTTTTTGTGTCTCGAAATCATTGAAAATTAAAAAATGTATCGCATTGAAATATATTTCTGATTCCTTATTTGGCATTACTAATGTCATTTTGGTTTTATCAGCCTTCATTTGATTTGTTTAAGTTTCAGCTGCAGGGCACTCTTCGATCAACAAATCTTTGTAGGGAAATTTTAATTTCTATCAAATGCGTTTACATTATTCATTATCTTAAATATCTTTCGCTGAGAAGTACTTGTTGTGAAAGAATAAGATTTTTGATCAAGAACTTTAATTATATCTACTTACATGTATAGTCATTAGATTAAAAAAAATAGTGGTACCTAGAAAGACACTAGTAGGTTTCAACGGTGCTCCAAAATCATTGCCTTAATATGTTTATCTTTTTGATTAGTTATTCACTATTACAGAATTATTACAACTTGATTTAGAAGCATTGTAAATCATGTATTTCCCCCAAAATGACAATTTGGAAATCATCACCATAATCGTAATATACGTAGGAATAATATGCTTATAGTCTTTAAATAATTCACATGCTAGGTTTTGTAAGTAGAAATGGTAAATGTTTGAATCTGTCCATATTTGTTGATTGGTTTTTTATTTTTTGCTTTCAACTTGGTAGAGGAGGGCGGTTTTTTTTTCATTTCCAACTAGTAATTGATTGGTTGATCTATCGTAGTATAATACACAAGGGGGGAATAGTCCATCTTTTATGCTCAAAAGTTCCAAAACTCGCTTTCCATCTGACGATATAACAATAACATTACAAGAGGTAGCTACATAAACGTTACCATAATTGTCTACAGTAACACCTTGTGGGTATCTCAATATACTCGTCTCTTTAAATGTCCAAAGATTTGTTCCTTTCATATCACAACATGTTACTGTATGGTGTTTACTATTGGTGTAGTAAAGTTTATCGTCAAAGGCTGCAATATATGAAAATGAGGACATTTCTTTGATCTTTATTTCTTCAACAACTTCACAATTACCATTTTTAAGAATGTTTAATCCTTCATCTTTTGCACAAGTGATAAGCTTAGAGTCAGTGTACACTACTCCATAATATGATGAATTCACACTAACTTCTCTGCTGATTGTTCTATCCTTTATATTAATAATATTGATGCAGTGCTTGTCATCGTCACCCGATGTTGTTACAATTGTGTTTTCTTCTGGATTATAGGCAACGTCAATTACATTTCTTGGACTAATAGTTATTTCAAAATCTTTTTTATCTTCACTACTGAAAAACCTTACAACGTTATTCGACCGACAAGAAAGTACCAAGCTATCGTCAGGTAGTATTAAACAGCCTTTCATATTTGCCAAACCTGTTTTAACAGTTCGTTTCAAATTCAGTTGTATATCTTCAATTAACCTTGGTGATTTACTCATGTTACTGCCTAGTTCCAACTGGGCTTGTTTCCCCTTCATTCTTGTTATCATTGCTTCATTGGGTCCGATTGCAACTTCTATCTGTCCAATGGATTTAAAATTTGAAATCTTTTGGAAAAGGTCATCATCTTTTAATGACAAAGAAATTTGCTTGAGACTATCGGAATTTGCCAAGGTTTCCAAAAATCTTCCCTCAACAATCACTCTGTTTTCCATTTGTTTGATGGTTAAAAATACTTGAAGGTCGGAAGCATGCTGCTTTACATTCCAAAGAGTGGTCTTATACTCATTCATTTCTGTTTTCTTTTCCTCTAATGAAGTCAGTAAGTTTTCTATTTTCTTTCTTTCGATTTCCTCTATAGTATTCAATTTCTCAAACAGTTCTTCTTGGATTTGGTCAAGGTGACAGTTGATTCTTATCCTTGTTTGTTTGATTTTATTCTCTATCCACGTTCTTTGGTCGTTCAAAGATATTATATTGTCTTTTTGATGTTTTGTAATTTTCTCTAAATTTTCTGCTACTTCCACAATCATCAGCTCGACATCGTATAGTGCATTTGATGACTTCACATCCTTTATGATGTCATCAATTGCAGTGATGTCTATGCAACTATTGTGTGTCTCAATAACGCATCTGTGACAGCAAGGACAGTCATGCTTTTTGCAGTAGGTTTGAAATTTTTCATTGTGCTTTGAGCAAGTATGAACAATTTTTAAAATGTCTGTTGGTAGTTGTTTATATTCTGCGATAGGTATTGTGCTGTGAGAATAGGCAAAATGTTTATTTCCATTTGCATAAAAAAATGTGTGAATAAGTTTGACAAAGGTATGAAACAATGTATTCCAAAATAATATTAACCAATACATTATTTGTGATTTTCTTAGTGACCATTATTTGAACCTCGAAAGAAATACAAATTCGCGTTTTTGTACTCATTGAATTCTTTAGTCTAGTTTTGAATATATTTTTTGACTAACAGTCAGAGCAGTAATAACAGTACATTATGCTTCGTGTTTACATTTTATTAAAACATAATTATATCTAATTGTTATTCATTTACACCGTACATAATACATACCACAAAAAATCATGGAACATTTTTCAATACTAAGTTAGATACAAACACATTTCACCAAACAGTTCATTTTTTTCTGTTCAATAAATGAAAACAATTGCTTCAAATTGTTGGAAATTGTCAAAAGTCATTATTCCAGTGGTAATGTACGTAGCAGTTACGTTGTCCCCTCAATTCCCCTTCTTGTCTGTTTATTGATGTTGGAGTAGTGTGAAAAGGGAAATTGCAAAACATAAAACTTGGTCATTTATGTTTATATTGTATAATGTTTTATGGTGATAACGAAATTGTTTTACAGTATTAATATAATCAGAGTATTCGTGTTTTTTTCTCTTCTTAAGAATGGAAACAAAAATACATACATTCGCTACATTTTCATTTCTGCAAACGTTTCTATTTTAAATATAAACGATTGTATTTGTTTTTGTAAAAACATTTACGTAGCCCACATTTTGTTGAGGCCAATATTGCGTATTTTCTTATCTCTTGATGTATATTGTCTTTCATTGTATACTTTTTAGACTTTACTTTAAATGTTGTTGAGTATTTGACGTAAACAAGTATATTAAGAAATATCGATCTCGTATGTTAATCATTAGATGAAAATCCACGATTTTACAGACTCTGCCGTATTTTGCACAACTTTTCGGAAATTTTGAGTCATCAATGCTCTTCATCTTTATTTGGCTTTCTTTGCTATTTTGGCACTGGTGGATCTTGTGTAGACGAGACACGCGTCTGGCGTATTAAATTATAACCATAGTACCTTTTATAGATTTTACCATGTCGTAATGGTCTATTGTATTATCAATTTGTGTATTTTTTCTATCCTGAATATTTTTTTCATTTATTTGTATTGTAGTCCTGACATTTAGGGTTATAATTAACATTGTCATGACAGCAGAAGGTTTGGCTAGCAACCAAACAAGGTTCCACCCAAAATTGTTTCCATATCAAATGGTCCGTAGCAAGTCAGGATAACGGCAATTGTTATCTTATAGTGAGTTCCTATTTATGTTGCATTGTCGTTTAGTTTTTTGTTGCACTTTAATATTTCGGTTATTTCGTTGTTTTCCTCTGATATTTGATGTTTAAGTTTGAGTTTGTAACCGATATTTGTTTTCTCTAAATAAATTTATGGCTTTTGAACAGCTGCATACTACTGCTGCCTTCATTGGCCATCGGAACAATGAAAAGCCATCAAAAGATCCGTCTGAATTACATTCAATTAGTACATTTTAAAACATTTGAAGATCTGAAAATATGCAATATGTTTTTCATTTATTTAGGAAGTTTGTCCTAGGAAATAACTTTCGATACTTCAAATACAGTCGGCAATAATTGTCCCCTTCTAATATCGGATAATACTGTGTCATACTTAAAACTAAATTCAAAAATGTTTGCCAAAATAATCGATTTTTCGTTTTCAATTATTTGTTTTCCTTTTTTGGACTATTTTACGACTAGTTTATTTTACAAAAGAGGGGCGATAGATATAAGAGAGACAGTCGAACTCATTGATCGAACATAACTCACAACGCCGGGTTAAAAAAATAAAAGACAAACAGCATGAATAGACAAAAGTAAAATCACAAAAATACTGAACTCCGAGGAAAATTCAAAACGAAAATGTAGATGAACTTTTCAAGTTATTTAGAAAAAACACGGATTTGTACATCAAATACTTTGAAGTTAATTACCAAGTCCGTAAATATAGAAAGGAACCAGGTAAACTAATTGATTCTTTGAATTACCTTAATACTAAAGGTTATTGATTAACCACAGTAATAACTTTTTGAATACTGTTTTATTCGTATCAATAGTACTTAAGAAGATTCTGTTTTAAGAAAGTTCGAACAAAACTTAATATACATATATAGGTTTATATGTTTCTGTTTAGTATTGAATTTAAATTAAGATCCATTTTGTTTCATCTTCTGATCAATTTTATTTGGCAATCGCCAATGGCAGTCAGCAGGGTTAAAGAACATCAGTTGTTCGATTGTTAGTCAAATGCGTTTTGTTTAAATATACTTTTTCATTTTTTTTGGTCTTTTGGAAAAAAATTGTTTGTGCTGTATTTAGACCCTTCTACAACGAAATTTGTTTTACATGCACACGGATTTTATCCAACGCAATCATAGGTTAGAACGTAGTTTTCAATTTAGACTTGTATAAATATATATATTTATGATGCTGTACATTCAAAATAACGAGAACGCATTACAATACATACTGTCAATGTTGCTGACATATATTATATCAGACGATTTTCGGAATGGTTCTGAAGTCATTACAATAAATCCGTTGGAAGTTAAATGATTGAAACTTATGTCTGGGGGATTATGATCTAGTTATAAGCTTGAAATAAACATCAACTAAATTTTAGTTACTCATAGTACTGTTAATTTTTTAGTGTCTATTGTTTTTATGTAAGGATTTATCATTGTGTTATGAAAACATGTTGTACCAATCTTTTATCTAAGGTATACTACTATTCTGTTTTTATATTTTATTCTTCCGTTGTACTTAAGGTTACAGGCGAGTTGACCGTCCATATATATGTTAAAGCCCTTTTCAGCCCTCAACATTTGTTATGTGCCTGTCTCAAGTCAGGAGCATATATACCTTAGATACATATTATTCAATTTTTAATTAACCATAATATTGTTATTCTTGAAAGAGTACATAATAGCTTTGTGTCATTTTTTATATTGCATGTGAAGTAAGATTTACAAAAAGTATATAATGTTCCTTCTGACAGGTACTCTATCACATCTAAGTGCTTATTTACTTTTGTTTACTATTTGTGTGTACGCATCTGTATAATTAAGAATAATTCAATAACCTTAACAATGTGTATGAACAATGCTCATCATTATAATGCACCAATTTTTATTCAATTAATAAATCTACTATATCTGTGTTTGAACATTTTTATAGATAGTTTTGTCCAGTTTATATCAGAATTCAGTTATACTATGGCTATATTGATGAGTTATCGAGTCAAATAAATATTTATGTATTAATTCCTGTGGGATTCATAAAATGTCCATTAATGATTGTGTTAGTAAAAAGTAAAAACACAAAAGTACTGAACTCCGAGGAAAATTCAAAACCGCAGTCCCTCATCACATATCAAAACCAAAAGCTCGAACACATCAAACATATTGACATCAACTGTCATATTCCTGACTAGGTACAGTTTCTTAAATACAGTTTACAGCTTGCTAAACTCTCATTTGTAGGTCAGTCGCATAAAAGTCCATTATATTGACAACGATCTGGGAACAAAACAAACAGACATAATGAGTAAAAATGTCAAAAATACGGATACAGCAGTCAACTTTGTGTTATTATCTTAATTTTATAAAAACAAACAAATATGTAAACAAACAAATATGTAAACAAACAAATATGTAAACAAACATTAGCACAATAACACAGTGACAGGATGTTGAATTACAGAACCACGCCATATGTATCAAAGAAACACATACAAAACACATTGACAAAGCATATTAACAACAATGAAATATAATAATACAAACATTGATATAGAACAATAATAAAATTATGGGAAGTATAATTAAACAATTAAACGAGACTCTCCTTGGTAAGAGTCGAAGTTTGACTGTGAATCCATGAGTCATAGACTCACTGATGGGATTAAATGAGATAGTGTTTGCGCATGAATGACTTCAATTTTTAAAGAAGGTTTTTGTCATTTCAAATAGAGACAAAAGTGGTTTAACTTAGTAATGCCTCCTATAAATATTATGTACCAGTATTACATACTGAATTAAACAATTACCCTTTAGTAACTTATCCTATTTAATTAGGGCGGGCGGATGGCACTTAATCCCATCAGTGATTCTATGACTCATAGAATCACAATCAAACTTCGACTCTTACCAAGGAGAGTCTTGTTTAATTGTTTCATTCTATTACGTCATATCACTTCCGGAATTAAATGAGACTTTAAACCCAATGACAAAAACCTGAATGTGAGCTTAAGTGTCTACTTACAGTACTTCTCCAACTTCAGATTACTGCAAAACTGCTGACACAAATACATCCTCTGTAAGCACCTTCTTGTTATAAATCTTAGAGAATTTTCTTTCATTTGCCCATCCTGCTTTGTCAAGGATTTCTTGAATAGGGACTGCCTTCAATTTGCTCGTGATGTCGTTGCTGAGCGCACACTATGAGCACCATAAATTTTCGTATCTATGCCAGATCTTTGCAAAACAGTTTTAATCCATCTTGCAATTGTATCTTAAGTAACATCTTGGTGTGGTTTTACATAAGTAATTAACAACTTTGAAATTTTTCTGACGCAATTGTTTTGTTCTGTACACATATTCTTTTAATACGGTATAAACACAAAGTATCCTATCTGGAGGATAAGCTTTCAAGTGTACCTGTGGGTTCTTATATCCAGGTCTACTTTGTTTCAATAGTCCCTCTGTTTCAACAAGAAACTAGGATTTCAACTTATTTACATTATTTACATTTAAAAGATGAATCGACTGGGTTCTGGTTGCATTAGTTAATGCAATTAACATACACAATTTTAATGTTAAATCCTTTAAACTGATGAATTTTACTGGAGATAGTTTCCTCAAATAGAATAAAACTTTGGAAACATCCCAAATGTATGTATACCTTGGCAATGTAGGCCGTAAATTATATACTCCCTTCATGTACCTAATTATTAATGGATGTGGACCTACTAAGTGTCCTTCACATTTCAGTCCTAATGCTGACAGAGATCCTCTAGCAGTATTAAGAGAACTATATCCAAGGCCTGCTTCAAATATACTGGTTAAGATACATAAATTATTTTCTACAATTTGTTGAAATGAATTAATCTGTTTTTCACTTCAGCAGTGAAACCATCTTTTTGTGAACGTCTGATATTGTTTTTTAGTACCAAGTTTTCATGACGACATGGTAATATTGACTGTTTGTTTAGAAAGCCCTCGTTTTCTGTTTTCTTGTTTTCTTGTTTCCTGACACAAGACAAGCAACCAGAACAAGTGTTCTCTGAAGTGGATGTTCCTTGTCTTGATGAGGAATTGTTAACATTTTTTTGGTTGTTGGAATTATTAAGGGATTGTCTATTAACAATTCCATCAACCTGGTAAACCAAGGTTGCGTTGTCCAAAGAGGTGCTATCAGTATTCCTTTGGCCTTTTCCATCCTTATTTTCTGAACACAAGAATTCAGTAGACTGAAAGGAGGAAAAATGTATACTGAATTAAAATGTTTCCAATTCAAAGAAAATGCATTTATAAATGATGCAAGAGGATCCATGCACAAAATTTTTCAATTTGAAAATTTAGCCTTGAGGCAAATAAATCTATTTCAGGTTTCCCCCAAATTTTGTGTTATTTTATCAAATACAATATCCTTCAATTTCCATTCAGTTTAATCATTAAAAATACGTGATTTTTTATCAGCTTCTATATTCAATTTTCCTGGAATATGGGTACATGACAACCAGATCCCATTTTCAATACACAATAACCATAAACTTCTACTTAATTCATTGCAATCTAATGATTTTGAACCTCCAATATTACTGATGTATGCAATAGCTGTGGTGTTGTTTGTTAAAATGTTAACATGGTTATGTTTTATTTTTTCCCTAAATGATTGCACAGCAAATTTAATAGCTAAAATTTCTATATAATTGATGTGCTTTTCTCTTTCTTTTTCTGTCCATTGTCCACCTATCTTTTCTTGCTCTAATACAGCGCCCCATTCTCATCCGGAGACATCAGTCTCAATTATGAAACCAGGATTTCCTCGAGAAATGTTTCTGTTTTGTGTAAATATATTTAAAGAACACCAATTTAACTCATATTTCATTGACTGTGTTATAACCATATTAGAATCAAAATTTCCATTTGATTTTTTAAAAGCTTTATTTTTTTCATTTTCTAAATTCCTGTAAAATAATTTAACAATATTTGCTGCAGAAAAACTTGAAACCCAATTACTTTTGCTTCATTTCTAATTTTGTCTATATTCTTTAAATATAATTTTTTGCATTCTTCTGCAATGCGTTCTTTTTTATCAAGTGGCAAAGTAACAATTATTTCTACAGAATCTATAATATTTCCTAAAAAAGTAACCTTTTTAGAAGGTTCAAATACTCTGATTGTCTGATTTTGCTATATTATTTACGGTCTTACTTAGCAAGACTGCAGCTTTTACAACTGATCTTTCTATATTTTGCATTTTCTTTTCACACGTCTGAGCAAAAGGGGAGATCAAATCCCATATCAGCTGGTTTGTTTTGACAATAAACAACCCGTCACAATTACCGGGTCTAGGGTTTAACTCATCTCATTGTACTGGCTCTCATCTTTCTAAAAAAATCTGTTATATTTTATGCCAGGGTTTCATCAATGTTTTCCCCAGTTAATTCTGTTTGTTTAAACTTTTTGCTCATAGTAGCAAACCTACTTTTTCTACTGACTGTTCTGAATCTTTTATTGGGACTTGCACATCATTATTATTACCATCTGATCTAGCTTTTTTAAGACTGCGGCTCTAAGTCTAAATCATCATTTTCATCATCGTACTCATCGTACTCATTGTCATACATTTCGTTGACTTTGTCTGTCAAACCTTCAAGTTTTTTAATCTTGTTTTTTCCTGTTCTCTTTAATAGACCTTATCCATGACTATGTTGCCGTCTTTACCAGTTATGGTTTTATCAAGCGACTTGGGGTCCGAGCTAGTACCTAGTGCTTCACGGACAAACTCGTTTTACCTTTTTTCTTCGACGAAGAAATATCTAGTTCAGCATCTATCATACTAAGGACATCGTCCTCCTTATTGCTTTTACTTTGGAGAACATCGTCCTCTTTTAAATTTCTCTTGGCCATTCTTTCTGCCATTTTTTCTCGGGCTGCCGTAAATCGACAATGTAGCCCACTTGTGACAGATGTCGTAAAAAATATAAAATAATTAAATTAACAACGTTGATTTTTGTTTTTGTAGTCGCTTATTGTCAACTGCATTGACACAATTGATTAAATAAATTATTTTATTAATCAAGACAAACTACGTCTGTCCTCGCCGAGCTACGCAAACACATTGAAGTCATTCATGCGCGACCACTATCTCATTTAATTCCGGAAGTGATATGACGTAATAGAATTATAGAGCCACGTAATATGTAAATACGAAAAAAAGATATTGCAACTCAAACCTATCTGCTTTCGTTTTGTATGTCTTGAAAATTAAAACAATCGGAAAAAAATATATAACATATTGTTTATTGTTCACTCCCACTTAAAAAATATCATGTATATGACATATGTATGATTTTAATGTTATTGGTTTTGTTTTACAATGTGTCTGCATTCATCTTCTTATTCGACACCAAACAACAGGATGGAGAAATTACGATTGCAGAAGTTTTCGGTGTATATGTCTTCTGTACATTAATATTAATGTTAAAACTAAACACATGTTTTCGCACATTCATCCTAGATAAAACATTTTCTTTCAGAAAAAAAAACAGTGATTGTGAAATAGTTAACATAACTCACATTAAAAAAAAGTCACTTTATCCAAAAAACATGTATTTTCACGGGTTGAATTATCACAAAAAATAAAGTATTCTTGATACATATTTTGAGTTATTACTTAAAAAAACGATTCAAACAGGAATACTAGTAGTTTTTGTTTGTTAGTTATTTTTAGCATACGACTAGGGACAATGGATAGCAATGGAATCCAACAAGATTCATCATCATCAAAATGGAACAGATGAATGTTGTGTCAAACCGTCTATCGTCCTGATAAGTCTTTCTTTTTAGATTTAAACAACAAAAGACTTGTTTACTATACACTCAAACTGGTCTTGCATGTTGTTAATAACATCATTCGTTGTTTAATAGTAAGTGGGTCATGTTTATATTTCAACTAGTTTAATGACTAACATAATAAAAAATATCCAAATATGCATATAGATATAAGAAAATTTAGTTTGAAACAATATACAAATAAGAAGATATGGTTTTATTGCAAATGAGAGTAAGTAGTTCAGTTTTCAAATGAAAAGAACACGTTGAAAAGAATATGAGTTAAACAAGAAAGTGTCGTCGGTACTCTATCTTTGCAAGGTTACAAGCATAATCTGATATAAACTTTTTTCAAATCTTAAAATTAAAAAAAAAAGAGTATTGCTTGCACTGTTATTTGCCCCAACACGTCGCGTGGTACTAATTTTCAGCGATATATCAATAATAAAATTTGAAAATATTAACACAAAGTCAAAGTCAAGATATGAAGCTAACAACATCAAAATCATTAAAACATAATATATTTTGTCTTATTAATCATGTATATATTGCCCATTCTGGTGTTCAATAAACTTTAAATGTAAAAGTGTTGCTTTAATTTGATCCCTAGGGAAAACTTAAGTGTTTAGGACATCACAAGTAAACGGGGTCTTCTGTTATAACTTTTTACAACTTTTGGTCTGTAATTCATATCATGATTAGCACATTGAAAATTGATTTTTTTTCTTGCATAGGACTTCACGATAAACATGATAAACAAGCAATTATTTTCATTAATTAATTCAGAACCTGATATTGAATTTATCCCACGTTGTTTGGAAGTCATTTTTCATAATTATCATTCTATCATTGCAACTCGGGAAAGAAGGATGATTATAAACTGTTTTGTTTTGTTGACTTTGGCTGAAATTGTGAATTCAATTAAGGTAACTCTTTATTGATCAATCAAACCATAGTTCAACATTATTATTATTATTGAATTGTTAACTTTAAATCACCGTCATTTTTACAGGAGAAGTATTGAATTACAATTTTATTTCATTACATATCGAGTGTGAAATAAGTATGGTGTTGTTGGTGAATTTGATTAGATTTCCTTATCGATTGATGATACTTGTATATCTGGAAAAAAATCACCAAAAGAAACGAGGTTTCTGATTTTGTACGTCTAGAAAAGTTTCCTGATTGTTTTTTTTCATAGTTTGTTGAACATTTGTTTTGCGTTTTTATGAACAATATTATCTAGCCGAGAACGTGTCACAACAGTAAACATGAATGACTTTTTTGCAGGGTCTTCAAGTGCGGTAAATATTGCTCCCATCAGAAAAGTCTTGACTTTATCTTTTTCATGTAAAATCAATCGGCTATTCAACAATAAACGGAAACTATCATCGAGTGCTTTTATTTCGAGATAAACACATTTCGTTGGCCAATGTTACAAACAATATGTTTTTTTTTCTTTTATTCATGAATATTTATAGATAAAAGCACATCAATTTGCCTTTTTAAATTATGATAATGATTGTCATACTGCAAGATATTCCGGCAATAATATTGTTGACGGTTTTCTTAAAGACACAATCATGAGACAGAAGTGGTTCAAGATTGTTGTGAAAAATTAGGGCACTTTGGATCCATTACGATTTTAATTTTGTCATATGGGATTATATACCTGCATTATCAAAGTTCACCAAGCGTCTTCGTGATCGTCATTATGTAGGTCAGACTAGAAATAAGTGCTCGATCAAAATTTCATCATGACAGTAGTGCTGATATTCAATTATAAAAATGTCATTTACCGAATAATTCGTGCAATATAGCATTAGATTTTTTCGATATTATGGGAATATAATAATGTATATAAAATAGATATAGTTTTGAAACCAGAATCAACGAAATAAAAGCTTTAGCCTAAACCAATAACATTGTGAAAATTGTTTCAATTAGAATACGAAACGTATTCATTTGACATCTGAAATGTAGCAAACCTCATACGCACAAGAACGTTACCACATGATAATAATTTTAAAAATTCATTCTAAAATTTTGTCATTACCTGCAATAGATTGACATACATAACTGAGAACATTCGAATTGAATTATGGTCTAGGGGTATCTTAAATGTTGAAAAGAAGGAAATGGCACGAAGACAGCACAAAATCGAAAAAAAATAGAAAACAAATTATTCATAAGTTGTGGTTCGATTTCTATTGCTGTTTCATGTCAAGTTTTGTTATAATAAAATTGAGAATCGAAATGGGAAATGTGTCAAGGAGACAAAAAGCCGACCATAGAACAGACAAACAGCTGGCCCCTAAAAAATATATACTAGTTCAGTGATAATGAACGCCATACTAAATACTTATTTCTACATACATTTTACTACATTTTGTTCGCATGAATCAAATAACATTGCTTGTTTTAAAAGCGTTTTAACATTTTGCATAAGCAGTTTTAATTCAGGTAATGTCCCTTCAAAGTATAGATGGTTGAACATAACTTCACATTATTTATGGAGAATCGATCTTTTCTGATATTTAGTATACTAATGAAGAAAAAATACATTTCTTCCCAAAACCTTTAAAGAATAATGAAGATGTAAACTTTTATATTGAAATCTCAATTCGCCCTCTACAAATAATCAATATATTTTGTACTATAGAATACTGTTTAAAAAGGAAATATAATAACCTTACATAGGTCATTATTGTATGCATAGACTCACATATCATTGAAACTAGGAACCGTCCGGTTTGTTTCCTAAAGAGAAATCCCCATCGTGCTGAAAGGAAATAACCCCATATAGCATATATAGATATAAAAATTAAAGTAATGTTTAAATAATCATTATTGAATCTTTAATTGTTCATTTTAATGAAAATGTTTACTTTCAGAATGTTTAATTTGGCATTTCTCCTTAGGCACGAGGTATAAAAAAATAATTCTACAGCCGGAAATGACCCGATGTACGGTTATTTGAACAGTTAGTGCAAATAATATTTGTTTAATCAATAAATAAAAAATTACATTACGAACATTCGGTATTCATTAATATATCACATTTCTATTTTAGTTTAATTGCAATTTCGTTTGTTTCATTCTTTATTATCTGTAAAAACTAATTGATTATTTTAAAGTATGAATTGTTCAAAACACAAATATAAACAGAGATGTGGTATGGTTGCCAGTGAGACAACTACCTGCTATAGTTTAAATATAAATGATAGGAGATCTATTTGGCATAATTTTAAGAAAACACAAACCTCAATTCTAAATTATTTGAATACATACCATATTATTTTGTTGATAATTGTTTCGACAGCTGTCTTTAATTGCTAGTATGAGAAGTCCTTTTCTTAATGATCCATAACAAGGTTTGGGTGTTTGTTTTTGTTTCTGTGTTTTGTCGAGAATTTATTGACATTATTTTTTTTCATAGATAACGCTGTCTTCTTATTTCGATCAGTTTCGTTAGCAATTTTTGGGTAACCATACGTTAGTGTCGCTACATCCACATTCGAAAAGCACATAAGTCTTAGACATTTTCTAGTAATATCTTAGTCGTATTTGGTGGGCAGACATTACCGAACTTGAATGTATGTTATTTTACTAAGGAATAGATGTACTTCTACGGTTAACTGTTAACCATATTTGAGCTTTTATGAAGATTAACTGTACTTGTTATGAAGTATTCAGCCATTCGAAGAGTTGCTGGGTTTTTCTCGATACACTTAGACATATCTGATACAATGTCATTTAGCAGACGGAACAATGGATTTTCACTTTAAGCCTTAGCTATGATGACCATATTTGAATTCAAACTAACCGATTTCATAGAATATTTAGCCGTTCGAAGAGCTGCTGTTTTTCCCTTGATATATGTCGACTTATTTTACTGGTTTTTACCGAACTTGTGTCATTGAGTTTTTTGCTGACAAATGCGTATGTCAATTTAATAAATTTTGAAGTGATTATGAAACTAAGGTTTCAACTCCCTCAGGCAAAGATGGCTTTAGGTAAATTTGGCTATTTTATTTTTGGAGCATTTTTGACATATAGCTCTTCAACGATTTTCTGTACTTATCTATCTTACGATTTCAAATATTTGACTTTGAGCGTTCCTGATGAAGGTTAATCCAGAAAAGCGCTTCGGACGCAAGAAATTATCAAACGTGTTGATTTCATTTTTTTAGAGCCTGCAGGGAACGTTAAAAGTAAGACATGTGAACATTAAAGTTTTCTTAGTATTCATCAATGTGACGAGTTGCTGTTTTATTTTTCTAGATGCATTTAAACTGTACAGTTATGTTATTGTGTATTATATTTGTATAGTCATTTGTTTCTCTCTCCTCTTTTGAATTCCACCTGAAATTCCACTTTAACATCTTACAACTTTGGCAGCTTTGGGACTACTCAGCTCATATATATACATATATTTGTATTTTCATATATAATATGAGCAATGGCCTTTTATTTCAATTTATTGCAATTTTATCACTGGCCAATCTTTTAAAAGACATTTTTTTTGTCCCCAAAGTTCTATAAACTTACTTCTTACATTTTCACGTCGAATTTCCTTGTAAACCACTATTTCGTAAACATCAATAGTTTGCAAAAACTACGCTTTACAACATCTCAGGATTCAGTGAATTCGACGGAAAAGGTATTTTCAAAATTAGGTCATATGATTCATAAAGGGCAATACTATATTATTTATTTTTTGTAAGACCTTTTATGTTTCTTTTTTTTGTCAGTTTTCTCTGTTGAAATTATTTGTTTTCAGTCAGACATTTTGTCTCTGTTATGGCAACAACAACCGCTTAATAACACACAGCAATACTTAATTTGGTATAGGTCATTACGGTCAATTACAATTATATACCAGTTGTAACCTACAGACGATAATCAATGAGTTTTCAACTATGTCACAACATATTTAATACACAGAATACCTTTTGAGGAATTTTGTGATTTCAAAACATGTGTGTTTAGTCATAATCTTCTGCTAAAAATAGAAAGTGTTAATCGAGTTTTTTTTTCGAGTTTCACCACGTTTTTATGAGACATGTTATAAAATGTATCCATACAAACATTTACTCTGACAAGAAAAAAACAAAAGGGATAGAACATTATATACAAGATCATAACTGGTGAATAAGTATTTGTGATAAAAAATATATATTATTGAATGTATTCTTTTATCAAAAATAATTAACTTGTTGTTTATTTCCAAGATATCAAAATGTATACACACATATTTCATTGATGATGCATGTGTATATCACTACAATCAAAATGCATTCAAGCAACAACAACAGATACAACAACAGTACACAACTTTTTGAATTCTGCTTTAAATTTTAGATCCCACATTACATTTCTTTTATTCAAAACACTGAGCTGGCACTTAAATCAATAGTTTTGACACATCATGATAATATAATAGCATATTTACCTGCATCAATCAACATTGATGATGAGAGATACCAGAACTACTGATTTAAGATTTAGCACAGTGTTTTGAATACAAAAAATGAAATGTTGAAATCTATCACTTAACGACCCCGGTATATAATTGTCATTATATCACAACATTGCTAGTGTAAAATGATGCTGGCGAACATTTTGTTTTAATGCAGGTTAATTTTTTTTAAAAGTTTAATCAAAGAAATGTCGTAGTCATTGTGCTGTTGTTTATATCATACGATTTTATTATATTATTAAATTTCACATTGATGATAATAGCCTATAATGTGCAATATAAGATAGAAATATTACCAATATGGATTGATGCGTTTCTCCTTTTTTTTGCAACACTTACATTTGAGATGTAAACACATATAATTGTAAGTGTTTGTTCGGTATTTTGAATACAAAGGGAAACTCTTAATTAAAGCCTTCTTCATGTACCAATATTACTTTTACATTTCTATTATTTAATCCATCATAACTTATCATATTCACTGATTAATAATTCTGGCATATAGTTGTGCTAAAACGTGCACATATTGGTAGTTCTTACTGATACAGGCAAATATTTCTGCTGTGTAAATGAACCATCATGATTTTTCAAAACTAATGATTGTTAATGACTGTTCGTTATTTTGAATAAAAAATTCTGAGTATAAAATTTGGATCCCGGACATATTATTTAATTTTACAAGACAAATGTGGCCAGTGTTGATAGATGCAGACTTCTATTTTGTTATTCAAAACATCTTGAGATACAGTATCTACTGATTTGTATTATGTCAGTTCAATATGTGTTTGCACTCTTATCTTGAGCATAAATAAGACTTGCTTTCATTTTGTGGATGCCTTTGTCAACAGCTAAATTCATGTAACAAAAGAAAGTGTGGATGTTACGATTATTCAACTGCAAAGGACTAATTTCCAAAGATTATTTTCTTTATTGTATACTGTTAAACGAAACTGAGATAAATCATCGACGACGCACATTAAAGTGACACAAACATGTTCTAAATTGTAATAAATCCTTCGACTATCGCAGTATGTTAAAATATTTCGGCGAATCTGGGAGTTATTTATACTTATCTTAAACTGATGGAGATATATTACCTTTTCGTTCATAGATAGCTTTTTTTTTAAATTGACAGCTAAATATCATTAAATTAGAATAAATATTTTGTGTTGGCATGGTAGCATGGTAGCATTTGATGTAGCTAATTATGGAAAAGGTCAACGTTATCAATATAAATTATCGAATAATTAACTTATAACAAAATCATAATATTTTTACATTTCAAAAGTACTTGCATGTTGGCAGAAATAAAAGAGAAAAACTCATTCTATGTTATTAGACCAAACACCATTCCCTTGCTGATTGTTAATGTTTGTGAAAGTATCACGAACTGTTAATGAAATATTACTTATTTAAAACGTATAAATTAAAGATCCTTTTTGTTAGTTTGCACGTCGTTATGTACTAATTACAAATTAATTCATTTTCTATATACGTTATTTCCCTGACATATAATCGTGATATTGTTTTTAAATATGTTTTCCTTATGTCCCCTCAGATACTGTATGAAATATATTAACCAGAATAGTATAATTCATTATTCACAAAATCATTTCGCGAAACAAATCAACTTCGATTTCATAACAATAGATAATAAGATAGCGACAATGTTTAAAATTGTATATTTACGTATTTCTAGAGAATTATGTTTTTGCCAGCACCTTGGAGTAATTCATACTTATACTTAACTGATAGAGCAATATTACACTATTTTGTACAATAGCCCAGATAACTATTTCTTTATACCAACACACAAACGCATTATTGATAAGGTATTGCAATTTTTTTTTTCGATAAGGAGTCATTGTAAATACCGAATTATTATAAAGTGAAACAGTATTAAATCAAATGTTCGAAAGATTTATTATTCTAAAGATTCTAATATAACTTAAATGCAATAAGAGTCCTATGTAGGCATATAGTTTAAGTATAAGACACAAAAATTATAAAAGATAACACAAACAGCCATCTGCAGTTATTACAAATCAATTAATTTGGTTTTGTTCTTTGATAGTCCGTCATCGCATTTTTATTTTTAATGTTCTATCTTTTCGTACGTGCTTTGTTCTTCAATTAAGTAGATTTTGAAATGGAAAATCATGTGTACATTATATATAAACACCTTTTTATTTAGTTGTTGTGAAAAATTCAAGTTAAGACAGTATTTTCATAGATATTTATACTGTTATTAAAGGACTGAAACAACTATTGCCAAATTGAAAAAAGTTGGTTTACAACTGTCCCAACTGTAACAACGTTGAAACAGTAAAAAAATGTTTAAATGCCGACAAAGTGGTCAGGTATATTAAAACTGATGCAGGTGTAATACCACTAAATCACGGTACGTCACATCCAGTTGCATAAGAAAATAGTTTAAAAAATATTCCATTTAAATTGACAGTTGTAGGTAATTAATGCTACATTTTATTGCAGTAAAACATTTTTTGTCATAAACATATATCTTGAGTATTTCAAAGAAACAATTTTTTTTTTTTAATTGGGTGTTTCCATAGAATATTTTGGAAACTTGAGGTTACTTGGTTACTAAAGCTTGTGCACAGTTTAGATAAGGGGGAACTTTGTGCGTTAACTTCGAATTCATGTGATGGTCATTTTCTTATATGCAATGAATTGTTATGTGATATTTGTTCTATTGTTCTGGACAGGATAACACGTTACTCATGATAAGTATTTCTTTATTTGAAACAAAGTAAAAATATGCACAATTTTTTGAAAAGTTCGAATTTAACAAAGACTAATAGGGAAAATCAACGGTGGAATAATACAGGCCTTCAACCATTGGAAAGTTGTATCATTTATATAAAAGCTCTCCTTACACGTCGGAACAGTAAAGAAAACAAACGGTTTAAAGCCAAAAAGATTTTAACAGTTAAAAACATGATTGCCACAACAATTATTTATTCATAGCTATTGCATAAGTGTCGCAACTTTCAAACATTGAGTCATTGCAAAGACGTAAAAGTCACGGAATCAAAACTTCTGACAGTGCGGGATATGTTAAATGATTTGAAATTCAATATTAGAAGGTTGTTATAACAAAAAGACAAAAGTGGCACTCGGTCACACCCGTTTAAAACATTAATTTAAACAGAAACTGATTGTAAACAATTTAATAGAATATTTGCCGCTCATTTTGGTAAAATTGGTAATGTATTAACTTATTTAACACTCCCTTTTTTCTCATCGCAATGAAAAAAATCTGAACTACCTCTAGATACCTGCATTGTCGCACTGGACTTTTTGTAGGCATTTACTACTTACGCTTCAACACACCTGTCACGTAAATCTAAAAAACAAATTCCAATTACATCTTTTCAATTTGTTGGAGTTAGTTGTGAAATCAAACAGTCATTCAAGGTTATCTCCTATACCCATAGCTTTACAAATCACATTATTTCATAATAACGGTCAATATATTGTAAATCCACAGGGCTTATTTCATACTACATGGATACTTATAAAATTCATTTGATTGTTTTTAATCTCTTACTTAGGACACACTTTTGTTTTCTTACACAATTACTAATATGACCGCATTAATCATTTTCATTTATTGAATTTATCATTTGATAAAAAATACCACTTGGTGTAAATTACCAATTAACAGAATTGACGAACCGACGCCATTGATGCCTTGATTTGTATTTCAGTACAACAAATAACAAACACTAATTTTGTTTGGATATTGAATTGTTATGGCAACATTTAATCAAAATTCATTCATAAAACATCAACAACTGTTACAACAACAGTACACAACCAAAATATTTGTCAATCAATAAAATGTTGATGACGGTTGAACTAATCATTGTATCACAGCTGGGCGATCCAAAGCTGGTTTACTGAAGGGTGGTTCATTTAGCAATATTTCAGAATTAGCAGCTGGGCAATGCAATCCATAGTCTGCATAAAATGAAGTAAATTTCGCTCCGGTTGTGTGACTGCTTCAGCATTTTACCATGACGGATTTGTGTTTGAAGACTGGAGTATCTGAAAAATAAATAAAACCAGCAGCAAACAAAGTTCAATTCTTAAGGGTGGGCGAGGAGGGTCTTAATTTTTAACGTCCTCTCCGTTCGGTTTTCAAGGTAAAAGAGACCGTTAAATTGCATGGACTTTTAGTACTCGGCTGTCACATGCTCAAATTAGCATAATAAGAGTAAAGGACGACCCGATTTGTCGAGTCTCAATACATGTATATGTTAATTCAATAAATGAATTTAATTTTAATTTAATTAAATGCCATTATTTTAAAACAAAACAACGAAGTTCTGATATAAAAAGTAAAATTGAATGTGCACAGATTAGTAAAATTTCTGTTAACTGTAAACAGGACAGTGCAGTTTGTAAAACAGCTACACCGTTATGGATGACGGTTTGTAGAACGTCATAGGATTCAAAGTTTATATGATGGTATTAGTTTATTATATACTAGTGAATGAAACTGCACACGCAATCGGCTAACTTAACTTTTAGAAAGAGTGTGGCTGTAATTTGACACATTTTTGTTTTACATATTAGTTGACACAGTATCTTGCATAACATATTTTTACCGTGACAGTTTTGCACATTAACGTTTTGATATTTTGCACGATTTAAATGTTTGATTGTGTGAATGTATTTTTTTTAAAATAATGTTTTTTTTGTGTATATATGTAGTTTACAATTAATCGTGAAGCCGGACACAAAATCAAAATTACCATCTATATGCTAGATATAGTAGGATGTGGTATAAGTGCCAATAAAACAACTCTCCATCCACGTAACAATTTATGAACGTAATTCATTAAAGGTCAAGGTAGGGACTTCGACACGGACCCTTGGCTCACACCGAACAGCATGCTATAAAGGGCATACAAAACTACTAGTGTAAAACTATTCAAACGAGAAAATAAACGGTATAATCTATTTAAAACGAGAAACGAGAAACACTTATGAATCACATAAACAAAAGACAACCACTGAACATCAGATTCCTCATATTCTGTCTAGTTTAAAGTAGATTTGGCTATAAAAAAAAACCAGTTCCAGTTTTAATGTGACTCCACGATGTCACTTTTATTTTGAACAGCGGTATACTACTGTTGCCTTTATTTAGTAATTTGTTAATTGACTATTATAAGGCTTAGAAGAGAAATTGTAGATCTTCTTCTATTTAAAAGAATAAACATTATAGTTTGTAAACTGGTACATTTAATGTTTAGAATGATGTTTTTATTACCTCTAGTATACATCTAATCCGATGTAATTTTTTTGTATTCAATAAATGATGAACCATATTAAATATAAATCGTTTTGGGTGATACAAGGTTATTGAATCTAAGGAAAACAGCATATTATTAGTTTTGTTGTGTCACTGAACGGCACGCTTAACATATTCTAATGTAATCTTGTCTTACATACAAACTAGCTTCCTTAGTATTATCACATATGCATATCCAATAAAGACAAAATATAAAAAAGTATTAATTTTGTTTATTTTATAGAGTCAAGTACAGGTTATTGGTGAGTTCCTTTTGATATATTTTATGTATTTTGATAACATATGATACTAGTTTTATTTGTTATCTTTCATTGATCAATAATCAGCAAGATAAGTTCACGAAAATATAGGAACTGGGAGGGAGAATTAAATGTATTGTACATGTCATGCGAACTTCCGATACTCATATTTTAAAGTACATTTAATCTTCTTAAGTAAATTATGTTTCCTCAGTATTTTACCTCCACGGAAGGTAACCATTGTAAATTTATGTATCTAGCCATTCAGTGTTTACCAATATGTTCGTGTTAAACGTATGCAGTAACTCAAATATCTTTTGAACAGATAGCAATGCGTATGTTGGATGTTTTATTGATACAACATTTTCAAGACTTTTTCCACATGAATATTTGTTGAGCGGAAGAAATCCCGATTATACAGAAAACAACATGTGCTTGCTTTACTGTAAAGAAAAGGGTTACATGTACTCTGGAACACAGGTATTGGTGTAGTAATGCAAAGATAATTAAACATATTACACATTCCGAGACAATGAAATCATTTAGATTCCTAAAATGAACTTCAGCCACATAATTAGAAAATATTTTGATTAAACAATATGCCAAACAAAATAGTTGAATAAATCTTATAATAAAAGACTTGCAAAAATAATGTTTACATTAAATTGATATACAGTCATTTTTATAGATTTACTGTTTTCAAGAATACTCGAAATACTCGAAATACTAAGGATTTTCTTATCCGAGGCATAGATTACCTTAGCCGTATTTGGCACAACGTTTTTGGAAATTTTGAGTCATCAATGCTCTTCAACTTGTTAGGCTGTCTAAATATTTTGATCTTAACGTCACTATTGAGTCTTATGTAGACGACACGTGCATCTGGCGTATTAAATTATAAGCCTGGTACCTTTGATAACTAATATTCAAAACACATGTCAACAGAAATATAAAAAAACCAAACAAACACAAAGGTCTATATTTGCGTTCAGTCAGCGCGCTCATGAAACTATCTATATACAGTTGCTTCCGAAAGTAGTTGTTCCTTTTTGTTAGCAACAGTCTATGTAAGAAAATAATTTTCAATTTTATGAGTTACACCATAACATTTGAAAAGTGTGTTAATATCAAGTATTAGTAGTCTACTTATATTAACTATTAACTGTATAGCTAAATACCCATTAACATCATCGTATAGTGTAGTACGTCGCACATTCGCAGGTTATTGTTTGTTTTTGACATTTGAACCAATTAGCACATAGATAAGTGACATTTTTGATGAAAGCTGATTTTTGTTACAAAAGTATTGTCATCTTTTTGAAGATAAAGTACGACACAAGTTACATATTGACTAAATTATATAAACAAAATTCTTCAAACACATAAGACCTTTTAAAAAGGTAATGCTGATAAAGGCACAGGGGAACCAGTATGCATCGATATTTTATGCAGCGATGTTTTAGTGTCCACACTTTTACCTTATACGTTGGATATATCAAGTAAACAACTCCTTCACGAAAATATGGTACACGTGCATGTCAATTGGGATATATTCATCTTTATCTGCAAAAGACGATAATAGAATACAAAAAACACCATTGCAAACTCACGCTCATCCCATCAATATCATTGAAGTCATTATCAAAGCTAATGCCAAGTTCAATCAAAGTACGTGAAGATTATAGCACTATACTTTTGAATAAAATTAACATTATGGAAAATAGAACAAAAACTGTATTGCCTACTGTGGCGCCGACTTGTTCCCTGCGATACCTTATTGATTTTATGTTAGAATTATAATATATGATTAAGAGAGGAAGTGTGATATATTCTTAAAATATCAATTATATATCCATCATCAGATTAAATCTTTTATTTATATGGTAACCAGTTCACTTGTTAACACTAATCTGGAACCATATTTTGACAGTACATACAAGCACAGTCCAAATTCACGTTATCATCAATTGTCTTGTTGAATTTAAATGTACATACTATTGACTTTAACCGAAATAACATATTCAATAATTTTTAGTTTGGTTCGGAATGTTTTTGTGGAGATGACCCTTATCAACACGGCCCTGATAAATACGTACATGATTATGAATGTGATATGGATTGTGATGGTGATTCTGAACAGATATGTGGGGGCTGGTTGAGGCTATCAGTGTATAAAACAGGTAAGGGATTTGAATCGTGAACATGCGTATTTTTTTTTTATAAAAGGTTGTTAACTTAAAATGGAAAATAATGATGTAAATCATTTTGCAAATCATCATTAAATATTTTGTATTTCTCATATCATGGTCAAACTTGAATTCATCAGCAATTATTCACTGAATGTGTAAAATACTGCGGATTCATTACTATACGATGGATACCAATTTAGGTTAATCTTATTGGTACAGAGTAACCACGCAATTAAATGTTGAACAGTAAGTTGCACTTAATCCACGAAAATTGGTACCCACGAAAAAAAAATAATCCACATGTAGTAAATTCTATCCAAAATACAAAAATGATTAGAGCATTAACAAACAGAAAAGGACAATATTTTTTTTGTCAGATTGAATCTTTTTTGCCGTATTTGGCACAACTTTTTGGAATTTTGGATCCTCAATGCTCTTCAACTTTGTATTTGTTTGGTTTATAACTATTTTGATATGAGCGTCACTGATGAGTCTTATGTAGACGAAACGCGCGTCTGGCGTACTAAATTATAATCCTGGTACCTTTGATAACTATTTACACCACTGGGTCGATGCCTCTGCTGGTGGACGTTTCGTCCCCGAGGGTATCACCAGCCCAGTAGTCAGCACTTCGGTGTTGACATGAATATCAATTATTTGGTCATATTTATAAATTTCCAGTTTACAAAACTTTGAATTTTTCGAAAAACTAAGGATTTTCTTATCCCAGGCATATATTACCTTAGCCGTATTTGGCACAACTTTTTGGAATTTTGGATCCTCAATGCTCTTCAACTTTGTATTTGTTTGGTTTATAACTATTTTGATATGAGCGTCACTGATGAGTCTAATGTAGACGAAACGCGCGTCTTGCGTACTAAATCATAATCGTGGTACCTTTGATAACTATTTAACCACTGGGTCGATGCCTCTGCTGGTGGACGTTTCGTCACCGAGGGTATAACCAGCCCAGTAGTCAGCACTTCGGTGTTGACATGAATATCAATTATGTGGTCATATTTATAAATTTCCAGTTTACAAAACTTTGAATTTTTCGAAAAAAACTAAGGATTTTCTTATCCCAGGCATAGATTACCTTAGCCGTATTTGGCACAACTTTTTGGAATTTTGGATCCTCAATGCTCTTCAACTTTGTATTTGTTTGGTTTATAACTATTTTGATATGAGCGTCACTGATGAGTCTTATGTAGACGAAACGCGCGTCTGGCGTACTTAATTATAATCCTGGTACCTTTGATAACTATTTACACCACTGGGTCGATGCCTCTGCTGGTGGACGTTTCGTCCCCGAGGGTATCACCAGCCCAGTAGTCAGCACTTCGGTGTTGACATGAATATCAATTATGTGGTCATATTCATAAATTTCCAGTTTACAAAACTTTGAATTTTTCGAAAAACTACGGATTTTCTTATCCCAGGCATAGATTACCTTAGCCGTATTTGGCACAACTTTTTGGAATTTTGGATCCTCAATGCTCTTCAACTTTGTATTTGTTTGGTTTATAACTATTTTGATATGAGCGTCACTGATGAGTCTTATGTAGACGAAACGCGCGTCTGGCGTACTAAATTATAATCCTGGTACCTTTGATAACTATTATAAGGGTTAACAACTTTTTAGAAAAGAAAGAAATGACAATCTCATTGTACATGAAACTTGGATGTGCTTCTAGATAGAATTATCATCGTTGTTAGTTTTTATTTCTCACAAATCTTTTTTGAAAAGAGCATTGCTTTCCAAACCATATTTTCACAAAACCAAACCCCATAAAACCATTTGTGATGCGGCTACTCTAGGTTAGAGAAAATCCTTATCTCAATCAAAGTTCTGTATCTGTTTTTTTTCACGTTCTGTCCTCATATATTTCGTCGGATTCAAATTCAAGTGTTATATTTTTATCCCTATGTTTTTGCTCTATTTCAGTTGGTAATAATATAATGGAATAATGCCTTTAACATTAATGCTACTACACACCGTTTATTTGTCAACAAGCTTAATAGATAAAAATATTAAGGATTGCAAACGTTAATTATAACCTTACACATTCGATTAACCAAAATTTAATGCAAGACGACAGATGCCACATGTGAAACATGAACTTCTAACCTTTCGTTTGGGGTACCTGGGATTTTGATAGTGGTTCCTGTTGCACAGTTTTCAGTTTCTATGTTGGACAAGGTTCACTTATGTCACAAAATGGCCAAAAATATCAACTTAATCATAATATATCAAAAAGGTCACAATTTGATTTGTAAATGAGTCTATTGCAAAAGCTTTCATGCAAAATAAATCATTTCTTTTCATAAGAGTACAAAATATTCTCCAAAGTAAGTCCATTTTGGACATTTTGTAAAAATATGAAGATTTTGTGCAATCTTCAGACGTAAAAGCACTGGACAATCCTTGGCCGCCACCTACGATCCAAAATGTTTCGTAACCAAAAGATTCCTATGTTGATAAAGAATTCGTTAATATAAAAATTCATTAGATCGTGGATGGCGGCCATGGTTAATTATGCCAAAAAACAATTAAAATAATGGATTTTTTTTTACAAAATTGACCTTTAAATACAATAACGCTTATTTAAGGAGTCGTAACTTTGTAAGATTTAAAAGGTGTCAAAAAATATATATTTTGTCTTGATAGTATAATCACAAGAATCTATATGCGAAATTTGTAAATAATTTGTAAGATTTCAAAAACAGCGAAATCCAATTTGAACTCTTCGTGTACTGTTATAATTTTGATGTCTTTATATTTTATTTATCTATGTCGTTGTAACTTTATTTTTGACTTATGAGTTTTGAATGAACCTTCTGTATCTTTCGCTTATATTTTGTAAAGTATATGTATCCATTGGAAACATATAAATCAAAGCACAACCACAACATCCATGGTTTCAAAGTAACTTCTTAAGAAATTAGAAACAGCAATGAGTTGAATGGGTCCTGCTATTCAGAAATCAATAATGTATCAATACTCAGTACGATTTGAATTCATATTATCGTGAAAGCTGAACTAGAATATTTGCAGTATTTTGTATTGGTTCAAAATTGGACAAGATGAACCTTAGCCCTTTTCTATTTACATAACCGCATTCAGCTAAATCTTCAATGGAAAATAGTTATAATTACAATAAATGGTTGTCAGGTTTTCGATTTATATCAGTTGATATATGATTGATGGTTATCAAATAAACACGTTGAATTGCAATATAAATAAAATCTGTTTTTGTAAATGTTTTTTTACAGGATATCTACCATATAAAGAGGGAAAATTGCAGTATCAGTTAATCTCAAATAGTACGATACCTACATGTCCGTCTAACCAAGTCCTGACATCAAGAAGTAAAGTTGAATGTGCACGGTATTGCAACATAGCTGACAACTGTAAAGTGTTTGTGATTTCCACAGCAACAGGACAGTGCAGTTTGTATAACAGCTACACCGTTATGTGTGACGGAGTTCAGCACGTACAGGAATTCAAAGTTTATATGATGAAATGATTGTAAAATAAGCCTGAAAAAACCCACGAATACAAAAAATGTCTAAAACTTACAGTACTAAAGTGAATTGGTGTACTCTGGCTATATTTATCTATACATATCCAATTAAACTAAGTGCGGCATGACGGATTTTACAAAACTGATAAGCACATGTTCATTTTTAAGAAAAAAAATCGCGTTTTTGTGCTCATTGAATTCTTAAGTCTAGATTTGCAAACATTTGGATTAACACTCAGTGCAGAAATAACCGAACATTATTCTTCGTGGTAACCTTATCTTAAAACATAGTATTATCAAATTGTGATTCATTTACATTATACAGAATTTTTGAGAATAGCTACAATAATTGATAACATTTTCACTTCTGCCAATTAGAGATAAGGAAAGTTAATATTTTCAATCTTATATGTTGTTTAGTGAGTATTTATATATATCTTATTTAGAAAATTAGTGTTTATGACCTCATTACACTAAATCCGTTGGATATGTAATGATTGATACAAATGTCAAGAAGATTATGATCTATCTGTAAGATTCAATTGACTTTAAATTTGTTTTCACTAATGTTCTCTTATTTTGGTGTTGTTTGTGTGTTGTTTGTGTTTTAGATGCTATTTTGTCTTGAAACGATCTTGTAATTTAAGCATATTGATACCAAGTTTGATATTGTGTCATGTAATTGCATTTTAGGTTAATGAAGGGTTGACCGCCCACAAACATGTAGAAATTTTTTTTATCCTTCACATTACAATGTTTAAAATTAAAAAAATAGTGTCACTTTTCATATTGCTTGTCAAGTTAGATTTACAAAAAGAATAAAATAGTTCTTCTAAAAGGTATATTTGTTACTATTTGTAAGTACAAACCTCTATAATTAATAATAAATGAATGACCTTAAAATTTTTGAAGAAAAAATGAAAAAATGCCTCATCATGATAATGCCTCAATTGTAATTTAATAAAAAAAATCTAAAAAATCTGTGTTGAACATTTTTTAGATATTTATTTCCAGTTTGTTTTCCAATTCAGTGTCACTATAGTCATATTGATGAGCTATTTAATCACATAAATATGTACGTATCAATAAATGTGTCAATCATGTAGTACCTTTTAATGATTGTGTTGGTAAAAAGTAAAATCACAAAAATGCTGACCTCCGAGAACAAGTCAAAGCAGAAAGACCCTAATCAAATGGCAAAATCAAAAGATAAACACATTGAACGAATAGATAACAACAGTTATATTCCTGACATGGCACTGTCATTTTCTTAAGTAAACAATGATAGATTAAACCTTGTTTTATAGTTCGCTAAACTCTCACTTGCAGGACAATCGCAGAGCTATTTTGACAACGATCTGTGAACAAAACAAACAGATATATTAGGACAAATGTAAACAAAATATATACAGGTACATCAGTCAACATTGTGTTATTATCTTAATTTCAATAAAACAAACAAATATGTGAACCAACTCTGGCACACTTACACAATGACGGGATGAATAGTTAAAGAACCACATAATCAAAGGCACATCAGAAGGCATATAGACAAAGCATGTTAGCAAATCCAAAATATAACAATACAAACATTATTATAGAACAACAATACATTTACAGGATGAGTAATTGCAGAGCCACTTCATATGCAAATAAGAAAAACAGATGTTGCAACTGAATGTTATCTGCTCTTAGGTTTGTTCTTCTAGAAAATTAAAACAATGGAGAAAAGAAATATATAACATATCTCTACCCCTTATGAGATGGAATATATAAATGGCATTTGTTTAGTTTTTAAGTAATTTTTTTTCTTACAATTCATCTGTATTAATCTGATAATTCGCCACCAAACAGGATGGACACTATTAAATGTCCATTGTGGTAGACATTACGATTGCGGATGTTTTCGGTTAACATGTCTTTTGTACATTAAACATAGTAATGTTCAAACGAAACACATATTTTCGCATATACATTCCAGCTAGTCATTTATAACATGTTTTTCTGAAAAAGAAAATAATTGTGAAATTGTTAATATTATTCTCATTGAAATATAACTTTATCTAAAAACATATACTTATCGGTTTTAATATGCGGTAATTTTCAAACCCGCAAATGAAAAAAAAGTAACATATTTAAATGAACGTTTTAATTCGAATGTTTTGATTTCCTTTACCTGTACATCAAATGATAGTTCTTATCTTTTGTTACAAATACGTGTTTCAGTAAAAAGTTGATGTGCAACAGTAGAAACATGTCATAAAAATGACAAAAGATTTGGTGTGATTGCCAATGAGTCAACTCTCCACAAGGGACCAGGTGACACAGAAATTGTCCCCGTACGGCCTTCAACAATGAGCATATCTTTATCGCATAATCAGCTAGAAAAGGCCCCCAAGGGACAAATGTAAAACAGTTTAAGTGTGAAAACTTACGGGCTTATTTATGTACAAAAATGAACGAAAAACAAATATGTAACGCACCAACAAACAGCAACCACTTAATTACAGGCTCCTGACTAGGCACAGACCCTTATATACAAAATGTGGCGGTGTTAAACATATAAGCGGTATCCCAACCCTTCGCTATATCTGGGACAGTGGTGTAACAGTGTAACATAGGAACGAACTTTTTATATAATTAGGTTTAAACCTTTCTTTTTTGCTATATTGCAATGTTAAAAAGAGACTGTGTCATATCGCAACCGACATGAAAAGAGCATATGATTCATTTTTTTTGTGTGCTATATATAAGGTCAAGCTATATATAAGGTCAAAAAAGATGCATGGATTAAAATAGTGAACAGCTTGTACAACTGGATCATAATTATGGTAGAAAAAAAGAAAAATCCCAAAATAAAGCATCATCTAAAAAAAACCAGCAACAATTATCTTCATCAAAATTAAACGTGAATGTTGAATCAAAACGTCTTGCATTTTGGTAATTTATAACACATATATTTTTCTACTATACGGGCAAACCAAACCAATCGAGTAATTCAGATATTCAGTGAAACACGATACTGCAGTTGGTATGAGTAATTTGAAACATTGTGTGATACATTACAAATCATACAGGATCTATTTCGAGCGTTTATTTCATCATGAAGTAAGAACTAATGGATAACAATTACATGAATAATTTGACTTTAGAACCTTTTAATTGAAACAAAATGCAGAGAAATATCATTCGGTATTTGTCTTCGTTGTAGTGTTTATTGTCTCATTTGGTCGTTCTATGTTTGTGCCATTGTTTTGTCAGTTTGTTCTTGACTTTTGAGTCTGACCGTCTAATCGGTATAGCCTGCCTCTATTTTAATTTTCTTTCGAAAAATTTGTTTTCTTTTTTAAATATCTTAAAGATATACACACATTTTGTGCTGCTTCGTCCAAATCCGAATGGTTGAAGTCATCAGAATCTAGGAAATGATTAAAAACGAATCAATCATTTAAATTAATTTGTTTTCACTTAAGATCTACAAGTCCTATAGCCATTTTTGAATAAGAAAACAATATCATGGTTTCATTGTCAGATAATTTTTGTTATTTCTAATAGGGGAAAGGTGGTTATTGGTGTTCATTACAGAAATTTATAAAATACAAGTATAAAAAAAGTCTGAATTTTCTTGTTCGCTCACATCTTGCATTCGTGTTCACAGACAGCAGATACGAGATCCATCCACACGAATGCAAGATGTGAGCGAACATTTCGAAACGTGCAGTAGTGGAAAATTTACCGTATATCCGTTCTATAAAATGAACGAATCGAACAAATATAAAAGACTGGCAAAGGAAGCACACTTTATAAATGACTTTCAGCCAAAATTAAACGGATCTACGTAAACACGTTTGATTTATCTCCCCTTACCGTTATTGTAACGTAATAAACGTTACCAACGGCAGTGTCGTCAAGGACATTGTTAAAACGTCGCCTGAAGATTGTCAGAAGGCATGAAAGCGCTAGTGACAATATTTTAACGAACTGTTATTATTTGATGTGAAATGTAGTTTGCAAATTTAAAAATATTATTATATATATATATATATATATATATATATACATTATAATGCACCCAAGCCATCTTTTTTCATTTGTTTTTTTATCAATGGCTTAACACTTTTTGTGACGAGAATTAAACTGAACTTGTCAAGATCAAAATTATTTCCCTTTACTGTATCAAAGTGCCTGAAATGACGTAACTGACATTTGGATATGTGATGTGAATATAAATGACTTTGTCAATTTTTTATATGAATGTCTCAATAAATGATCAGACAAATATGAACTTGGGACTGATATCCTTCGTAAGTGCATTTTTAACTCAACATATATGACAATTGTTATACTATAACGATGTAATGACTTTATTACAAATATCAAAAGGTTGATATAAACAAGTCTAGGCAAAGAGAGTAATTATTGTTTATCTTTGATTTATTTGAAGAAAGTTCTTTTTGGGTAAATTTCAGCGGTAAATTCATAAAATATATGATTTTTTAACCCACATTATTGGTGTTACATCTAGAGCAGAACCACAATTGCTATATATTCTACAGCTTTACATAATTGAATACATTATTTATTTCAAGAAACAAAAACATATAGAACTTTTGTTCAAAACACTATAAGGAAATGCTTGTACCACGTCAGGAATATGACAGTTGTTTTCCATTCATTTGATGTGTTTGAGCTTTTGATTTTGCCATTTGATTGGGACTTGCCGTTATGAATTTTCCTCGGAGTTCAGCATTTTAGTGAGTTTACTTTTAACTGATTTTAAGGTTATATTAAACTGGAAGTAACATAAGAGATCCATTATCAAATCAAATAAACAAAATCTAAAACACATCATACGAATAGAAAACAACTGTCATATTCCTAACTTGGTACATGCATTGCCTTTTGATGTCATTTGTTGATATACCATATTGTCTACTGTTAGTTGAGTTTGGATATATTTATTTGTAGAGGATTGAGAAATAAGGTATTGCAACTAATATTTAAGCGGTTATCAAAAGTACTAGGATTATAATTTAGTACGCCAGAAGCGCGTTTCGTCTACATTAGATTCATCAGTGACGCTCATATGAAAATAGTTATAAAGCCAAACTGTAGCACAACACATGGTTATTTGGAATAGTAGTTTATTAAGCCGATCTGATCTGGACCAGTGTCCATAACGGACGGTCTCCCCATAACAGTACAAACAATAGTTTATCTAAAGCTGCATAGACCGATGTGTCCCATACAATAAAATACACAAGTATATCATTGTATATATACAGAATATAAACAGTGTTAAGGTTTCTACGAATTTGACCATTATAGAGCTTAAATCAAAAGATACAGGGATGAATATCTATTAAGTTGACATGTTTTGACCAACCTGGAAATTGATGTTTGAAGAATACACGTATGTCCAGTGTTTTAACTAATTGTTGTTGCTACATGTCACCACCTGGTCTGCATGTAAATATGTTATATGCAACGTAGGGGTCAATTGAACAACCTTTTACAAGGCTTGATGTTCTTAATAGATATTCCCCTGTATTTATTTTATTCAATTTAATAAACATTTTGATAATATATAATCATAAATATAAATATATATATATATATATCATATTGTCACAAAACAAAACAAAGTTGAAGAGTATAGAGGATCAATATTCCAAAAAGTTTCCCTTTCCACCTTTCGGATGCGAGTGCTGCCTTGTGTAGTGGCATACGCCTGTTTTTTTTTGTTTTTTTTTTATCGAAATCTATTGGGGTGTATTTAAAATGCAAGAGATATTGCTCTCTCTTATTACGGGTCGGTTGTTTTAACACCTTTCCAACGGACTATCATAGTTTCTCAAGACCATACGCGCAAGTGGTGTCAAGAGAGAGCCAAAAAATCATTCCTTGAAATGTTCTCCAGGGGACAGGGATCTAACCTGGAACCTCTGTGTACGTAGTCAGATACCATTACCACTACATTACGTCTGTCCTTGTTTATTGTTTAACCCCTTTAGAAATAAATAGAAAAAGATATGGGATATGTTTATTTTTATATTAATTGTCTCTTTTCAATTTACATTTTTCTGTCAATTCGACACCTAACAGGACGGAACATATCAAATGTCTATTGGTATAAACACAACGATTCTAACAGACTTCGATGTTTATTTCGTATGTACATTAAACACATCATGTTTAAACGAAAGCCATTTTTCGCACATACATCCCAGCAAGTATCCTTTCTGAAAAAATCGAAAGAAAATATTGTGCAAATGTTAACACCACTATCATGTAGGAAAAAAACACAGTGAAAACATGTTCTTACAAGGACAGGTTCAATTTTAGGTCTGTTATTTACAAAATCCGTTGATGAAAACAAGTGATACATTCAAATTCACATTGAAATTCGTTTCCTACAGACATCGTTTAATTTCCTGTACGTATACATTATATGAATAACACATATCTGAGAGGGTGATAGAGCAGATTTTTACCCCGAGAAAACATTCGAACATGCTTTTTCGAAGGGTACCAATCCCTTTATCACCCTCTCAGCTATGTGTTATTTTATTTATTATACAGAATGTCCTATCATTATTGTCTTTTACAGATGAATTATATCTAAAAGTATTTTTCTATGACGTCACTTATATAACAACGTTACGGGTATTAGAAAAATCAACAGAAGTGAAGCAAGATGTTTTATTTTTCTATGTTAACAGTCAAATAATATAATCTGAGCAAAAAGGTAGAACTTAAGCATTGTATCTAATAACTTGATGTAAATTCAATTCATTGTCCCTTAAATTATCGATTTTTGATTGGTCTAGATGAGAGGGTAGGTAACATTCAAAAAATTGTCACCCTCTCAGCCATTTAATAGAGTAAATTAACACCCTCGTATAAGCCAATAAAAACATGGCATTTTAACGTGTATTATAATAATAAATACTGGCTCATATCTATGGTATCTGATACCTGCTTCAGAAATATTCTTTGAAGAGAATTAGAAATAAAAAGAGAAGATGCCATGGTTGAAAATGAGACAACTCTCCACAAGAGACCAAAATATTACAGACATTAACAACTACAGGTCATCGTGCGGCCTTCAACAATGCAATAAGTCCATACTGCACAGTCAGCTACAAAATACCCCTAAATGTCAATGTAAAACAATTCAAACGAGAAAACTCAGCTTAATTTAAGTACAATAAATGAACGAAAAACAATTATGTAACACATAAACGAATGACGACCACTAACTTAAAGTTGGTCTGCAACAATTTCTATTCACAATTAAATATTTATCAAGTCCATCATATTAGGTATGAATATACATAATATATTTATATAACTAGGTACTGAATTTCAGTGAATGTTATATTAAAATGGGTAAGTCAACCCCCTCCCCCACCCCTACCCCCCTGTCGTTTAAGGTATTAGTTTTAATTTTTTTTAAATCTTTATACAAGTAAATAGACGAACTTTTTCACAGTTTCCATGTTCATCCTAGGGTTTTTGTTGTCGTTATATTTCGTAATCGTTGGGTTTAGTCTGTCGCCCTTTCATCATAAAATTGATGGAATCCAAAATGACGACGATTTATATATATAACAGAAATATCAAAATTATCGTCAGCATTTATCGAATGCCATTTAGTCCACTTTCTACATTTTTTTTCAAGAATACAATAAAACATTTCAATTCATAAAAACGAAATTCATGATTCGGAATAAAACATGTTAAATACATGTTAAACTGGGAATGTGAGTAAAATCTATTCAAATATCCATTTAATTAAGAAAATGGGTTAGCAGATCCTGCTACATCTTTGTCAACCGTGGTGTTGCTTATTTTAGTACAAACACGATAATATATATAATTCATTAGGTCCCATTTGGGAAAAAGGAACGGAATTGTAGTTACCACATCATGAACATGAAACAGATATTACACAACGGTCACACAACTAGCGATTGCGTCCATAAACCTTATAATGAGATGATGTCAACTTCACCACTTGGAGATGTTGGTTTTAGAGATTCATTTGAATATTAACCATCTATAAAGGAAATTATCATAGGAAATCCTGGGACATCGTATCCGCTCCGAGATATATAATCAATATGTAGGTGCTGATGGAATGTTGATGCATAGAAATTAAAGGGTTCACAATTGGAAGCTGTAATCATCTATTTTGTCGTAAACAAGTATTTTAACCGATCATCGTTGTCAAAGTATTGATGTAAGTGCTGCATAAAAATTAAAAGGTTCACAATTCGAAGCTGTAATCATCTATTTTGTCGTAAAAAAATGTTTTAAAAGACCATATTTGTCAAAGCTTTGATGTAAGTGCTGCATAAAAATTAAAATGTTCATAATTTGAAGCTGTTATCATCTATTTTGTCGTAAAAATGTTTTAAACGACCATCTTTGTCAAAGCTTTGATGTAAGTCCTATAAAAGTTAAACAAAAACACATAGACTGTCTGTTGACAAAGCACACAAGCAAAAATGAAAAGACAATAATACCCCCAAAAAAATACTATAGCAAAATAACACATTGCGGAATGTATAAATATCGGTTCACGCTAACAAGATATCAATGAAACCATGATAAACATTGAAAGCTACACTGTACTAAGACAAATACAGATAACACTATGAAACTTCATTGATATATATATTTTATCTATTAAATGCATTGCTTTCAGATAAAAATCGTTTACACCTTTTGCTTTCCAATTTTATGACAATTCTTAAGTATGAAAATAAGCTTTTACATTGTATTTAATCAATTCTTTGTTCAAATAAGTGAACAAACGTTTTAATTTTACAATAAGAGTGAACTTTTCCAATTGACGTCTTTTTTTGTGCGAAATCGGAAATGTAAACTTGTATTACTTATTGTTCAACATGTATGTTTAAGATACTTATCTATGAAAAAGACCATTAATATAGACATTGGTCTTTTTAATATGACTTGCAGTTAAGTACTTTTTCCGTTTATAAGCTTTGTAAGTATGCATTGATAAAATAAGAAAAAAATTCATTATTCGGCTTTCAGATCTGTAATTTATAATAGTTTGAGACTATAGTATTTCAGATATGAAGTTATCGTTTTTTTGTTAAAAGGAGCTCCTTAAATCTAACATTCATTCTGTCGTTTAGATTCGTAAAAAGTATCATGGCTATGCAACTGTTTTGGTTGTTGATGTGTGTTTACTCTGTAGAATCATTGAAAGTAATATTATGTTAGTCTATTTAGTGTATACTTATTATTATATTCAGTTTTGAGAGCTTAGCACCGACTGTAACGCTAATTATTTTGCATATTTGAAGAATTTATCTATTTCTCATTGACAATTTATGCGCGTCTGGCGTACTAAATTATAATCCTGGTACCTTTGATAACTTTTATGATATTATAGTTTCATCCTATAAGACCTAGTGTGTTCAATATTAGGTTTAAAAACACAAAATAAAGTATTTTAATGAAGATTAACAAATATCGGTGTCCATGTTTTTGAAATAAAGGTCATTTGGAATTTGGCATTATATAAGTGTATCTAGATTTCAGAAACTATGAAAATATAGTTAGGATTTCATGAGACTTTAAACAATGGCATTTTTTATTTACATTGAATAACATTATGAAAAGTAGAGTAGGGTAACCGTTTTTTTATGACACTACATAGATAAAATCAGTGGATTTGGAATATCAATAAGTCAAAAACAAAACAAGTGAACATCCTCTATAGTACATGTATATTTAAGAAATATCACAGCTGTAGACACTGCTTAAAAGAATTGATGTTTAATGAACTGGTCTAAAACAATGTTTACCAGGTTGCTGATTTAACTCATTGGGACAAAATGCACAAACACTCCAGTATAGACACAATCTAAATATATATATTGATCCAATATGATACCTGTTTATTTCTATTTTTCTCTCGATTTTATCAAATTTCATAAAACAACATCGTCTTTTTTCAACGGCAAGATATTATTCACGACAATACAGAAATTATGGGGGTCTTCAACTTCTTATATTGTTAACATTTTTGTTACTTTTAGCCGATTTCAAATGTGCATTGCTCAAAATAAATGAGTCTTTCTCAATTACATGGACAGTAAATTACATGTTTGAAAAGTATTACACTACGTATGTAACACTTACGTTGTGTTTTGTCTTTGCCAATATGTCCGTGTTAACTTCTAATAGGTATTGAATTGTCTGTTGAACAGGTAGCAATGATTACGTTGGATGTTTCATTGATACATACACAAGACTGTTTCCTTATAAATATTTGTTGAATAACGGAAGTCATCCACCAGATATGGAAAACAACATGTGTTTGCTTCACTGTAAAGAACAGGGTTTCATGTACTCCGGAACGCAGGTATTGTTGTAATAATCCAAGGATATATTAAACACTTTATCCTCCAAAGACAATAATGTACTGTACGAAGCTAGGTAAAAAAAAAACTGACGAGGAAAGGTTACACCCGGCCATCATTTATCATTGTAGAGCCTAGGTAATCTAGCGCGTCGGGCATAGTGCAACGATTTGGTACCACGATATATCAGTAACATGAGTTCGAATCCTGGTCAAGGAAGAACAAAAAAATTACAGATTTAACATTGTTGCGCTAATATTTAGACGAATTATATATACAGAATGTGTGTTTCAGCCTTGTATCACCATCAATGTTGATCTGATGGAAAAAATCTGTTGTAGAGTTGTCACTGGTTGAGACGTACTTAGAATAAGATTTTTTTTCTGTGACTGTATCCTACATAAGTTTTTAAAATTCTCTACGATAGATAATTCAGCTGATCTGTAAGAAGTCCATCTCCATGCCTTATACATCATGTACGACGTTAAATAAAAACTGACAGGGAAAGGTAACATTCAGCTACCTAAATCTTTATTATTTAAGAGTCTAGGTGGTCCAGTTGTCTAGCGCGTCAGGCATAGTGCAATGCGATTTGGTGCCATTGTATTTCAGTAGCATGAGTTCGAATCCCGGCCAGGCAAGAACTTCCCTCGCCAGGATTTGAAGTCATGCTACTGAGACATCGTGACACCAAATCGCATTGCACTATGTCCGACGCGCTAGACCACTAGACCACCTAGGCTCTTAAACAAAGAGCCCAATACATTAGGTTTACAGTTGTCATTAACATAAATCCACATTAAGTTAACAGTCCCAATCGTCGTTATCATAAGCGCTATTATTAGATTTAGACATCCATACTGTTGACCTGAATCTACAATACAGATTTAATTATTTTAGAATTGTATGGAATGTTGGTGTGGTGATGACCCTTATTGGTACGGCCCTGAAAATGTACCCGATTATTTCAAAAAACCGGGTTATGATTGTGATTGTGAGTGTCTTGTCGATTCTGAACAGATATGTGGGGGAGGATGGAGAATATCAGTATATAAAACAGGTAATAAGACTGAATCGTGAAAAGACATTTTAAGAAAAGGTTGTAAGAATAACATGATAATGATAGTGTGAAACCTCAGTAAATATTCTTTTTTTCATAATATCACGGTGAAACTGAAAAAAGTGTTATTGAATTTATTAGCAATATTTTTCTAAATGTATAAAATAAATTCCTTTCCAGAATGAATGAAAATCCACTGGGATATAAACACTTTAAAATTTACAGAATTGAATCATTTATTGGTATTGAAAACTTTTTAGAAATGAAGAAAAGTGACGATCCAATGTTACATTACCTCGGAAGTTTCCACTGTTGATTGCCTCCATTTCACCAAATCAAAGCAAACAAAAATCAATCAATCGATCAAATCATTATGAAATAGTTCTTAATTCCTTTATTAACTTATCTTCATAAATCTCTTGTGATACGGTCTCTTAACGTAAAAACAAATCTCTATTCCAATCAAAGCTCTGTGTTTGTTTTATTTTCTGTTATGTCTTTATATATTGCGGTCAGATTTATATTTTAGTGTTACATTTTGATTTCTATATTTTGCCCAATTTCGGATAATTATCGTATAATTGGATAATACTAAAGCATTGTTTTACTTCATATCGATTATGTTTTACCAAGTTCGGAAAATAGATACAGAAATAATTGTAAAAATAAATAGTATCCGAATAAATTCTGTGAAATAGAAACACGAAACGTTTACTAATGCTGAAATCGCATACATTCATTTAGAGCACACAAGTCAAAGCACAAAATCAACACTGATAGTTTCAAATTTACTAAATAAGAACGAGATTGGAAGCGTCAACTAGTTGATTGTGTCCTGTTAATCAGGAAAAAAACATATATATTTAAATGATTGCATATATTAAAAAAAAATCTTCCTTTTACAACTGAAGCTGAAAGTGCTTCTTTGAATTCTTTTTTTTTTGTTGAAAATTGTAAAAGTTTTAGTGATTCCTGTTGCATTTGAAATGTATATAACTTTGCCTTTGTTTTATTATTTTTTTTTAAACGTATTTGCAGGCTATTTACCTTATAAGCAAAGTTGGGTTTAGTATAAGTTAGTCTAAAATAACACGAACGTTACAGCAACGGGAAACCAAGTCCTACCATCAATAAGTGTAAGTTAATGTGCACAGTATGGGAACAAATCTATTTGTTAATCGAAGCTCTGAGTCTGTTGTCTTTGATGTTCCGTCTTTATATTGTTGAGGTCAGATTCATATTGTAGTGTTACATTTTGATTCCTTAATTGTGCCTCCTTTTAGTTGATTATCGTAAAATTGGATAATGCACATAACATTTTTGTTACTTCATTTTGTTTATGTTCGCCTAGTCAGATATATAGATAACGGAATAATATCCAACATCAATAACCCACAAACCAAAGCACAACATACAACACGGATGGATCAAATTTATCAAAAAAGAACGAGATTGGAGGTGTCAAATAGGTGCGTGTTTTCTGATATTCAGCAAAAGAATGTACATTGAACTGGTTGCATGTATTCCAAATTTAATCTTTTCATCACTTCAGCTAAAAGATGCTCTTTGCATCAAGAAGTAAAATTGATTGTGCACAGTATTGCAAAATTTCTGACAACTGTAAAGTATTCGTAATTTCCACAGAAACAAAAGAGTGCAGTTTGTATAATAGCCACACCGTTATGTGTGAAGGAGTTCAAATCGTACAGGGATTCCAGGTTTATATGATGAAATAAGCGTAAAATATACTAGTGAAACAACTGCATATAAATACTGGCTTAAATTAACCTTCAATTGGAGTATAACTGTAATTTTTTGCACACTTTTTGTTTTAAATATCCGGTAAGACGTCCTCCCGCATAACTTTATTTTTCATGATTTGTTTTTTCCTCAATCCATTTATGAATTTCGCACAGTGGTATACTTCTGTTGTTTTAATTTAGCACATGTCGATTTTCGATAGATATATGTGACGATACAAATGTGTTATTTTTAAATGTTATTACTTTTTCTTTTAGACTGAAACAAATGAAATTTATCTTATATATGCTTAGTAAAATGTGATCCGAAATTTGGGATTATTAGACAAGCACTATTGTGGTGACATTTTCTTTTAAAACAAAATCAATATTAATTTGCTTAATCCAAACAAACAATTCTCACCGTATTACAGTAACTCTTTTTACTTTTCAAATATTGCAGTTAATTGTATAATTGTTAGGTTTGGTTCGTGTTGGTCATTCTTTAGTTTTCAATTTTGTGTTTTGTGTACTGTTGTTTGTCTATTGGTCTTTTTCTATTTTAGCCATGGTGTTGTAATTTGATTTTTGACTTATGTGGTTGAATATTCCTTTGATATATTTCGTTTTTTGTTTACATTACATTGATCATGTTTATTTAAGAAATAATTCATGGAAGCCATAGATTGTTGGAAATTTACACATGGCCTGGGCCGTGATATTCGAATTTTATCCTGAGCGTTAGCGAGGGATAAAATTAACGAATATCACGACCCAGGCCATGTGTAAATTTCCAACAATCTATAATTATTTCGATTCTAATAGGACAAATACGGTCATTAAAAAACTGAAGCGAGGGTAGGTATGCTGTGTGTGTGTGGCTGTTCTTTTTTACTCCCTGTTAGATAAATCTCAAATATCTTTATAAATATGTAGCTTGCGTAGGTTATTTCGTGAATAACCGCTAGAAAAAAAACTTTTTAATCATTAAATTCTCATACCCAACATTTGCCATTTTTAATTTACATGTTTTTCTCATAAGCTTCCGTCAATTCCAAAGTTGACATTTTGTAACTAAGGAGCCGCCATGTTGACTTGCTGAAATGAGTAAATATGCGAATAATGCAATAGAATAGAAAATAAAACAAAACCTACCTCAAAAATCAGTTTAATACAATATCATACAAATTCCGATGGTTCACGTAACAGAAAACTTTCAACTTTAGCGGTTTCATTTGTATGACGTCATGTTTTGAAATGACTTAAATGCGCCAAAAAGATTAATAGACTTTCGCGGACTTTTATTTAATTTTTATTTTGTTGACTTCTCCGAGCTCTTGTGCATTACTTCTTTTTATTATGCATACGAATAAGAATAAAAGTTATTTTGTCTTTTTTTAATTGCACTTTTTAAAACAATAAAATCGGCAAAGGGTCTGCAAATAGGTTCCAATATATTTAGATTTACATGGGAAGTATATTGTAACAGCCATTATTATGTATATCTCTGAGTCTGCGCTAAGTATATTTTATCGAGAATTTTATCACAGTGTTGTTTACAAAGCTAAAGAAGCACGTCATATTAGAATTACCTGCAAAGAAGAGGCAATGGCGGTGATTTGTTACATTTATTTTCCTGGAAAGAAGAGACAATGGCGGTGATTTGTTTTTGATTAAACTGTTTTTGGTATAGTAAAGAAAACATTGTTACTCACCTAGTCATGAGGGCCAACGTAGCATCCTTTTTATCTGTTGGTATAATTCGTTTGATATTGTAAATTTGTTCAACATTATTTGAATTTTGTTATCAGCAAATTAAAAAAAAACTTTAATATAAATTTTTAAAAATTAGAATCATAAGCTCCACTATATCAACCAACGGGACTGAACGAATGGAACACACACAATATTGATCTTGAACAATGATAGCCATTACCTTGTAGTTGATAATTGCCCAACGATCTAAGGTTGTACCTCTACCATCCGCCATATTTCCTGATGACAGACTATAGTTCGACTACTTAGAGCGCCGAGGCCCATCACACTGCACGAAGATTTGATGCATACAATCGAAAATGTATTGCTTTAAATGAAAGTGAAAGTATTTTTTGATCAAATAATGGTGTGTCTTTTTTTTAATCATACATTGAGTAAGATTTACTAATAATCATATAATTTTTTTTCTTCTGACAGGCACTCTATAACATGTAGGTGTTTTTTTACCTATATCAGTTACTGTATGTGTCAATTCTTGTTACTAATGACACATAATTACACTTTCATATTTGAGAAAAAATGTTTACCGTTTATTATATTGCTTATCCTTTATCCAATAAAAAACATTTTTTTCTATCTTCGTTTGAATGATAATTTATGTAGATATAGATAGTGATATATGTAAACTTATTAACGTGGTATCTATGAGATATCGAAAAACATTAAAATCTATTGATCAATAACTGTGTCATTTATAAAATACCCCTGAATGATTATATTGGAGAGATATTGCAGCTGGTGATATCTGCCTGGATATCTGCCTGAAGATATCTGGATTGTATTTCTAGAAAAACAATCTTTAAAAATGTATGAAATACACATAGCGGCGGGCTTCATGAGGACTCTTAACAAAAATTACCAGTGCAGCAAAGATGGACTTCACATTAAACACTAAAAACATGCAAAAAAGTACAAAGGTCGAGATTCAAAATAGCTGCGGGCTTCAACAGTGTATATGACTTCTGAAGCATATCCCTAAACTTCTAATAAAGTGGTATACGCAAACACACAACAAAAGATACAATACAATTAAGTTGGGAAAAAAATCCGAGTCAATGTCAGAAAATAGGGGCGAAAGATACCAGAGGGATAGCCAAACTCATAGATCGAAGAAAAGATATATGGCTGTGACCAGATAAAACAAAATAAAATTGAATGGCTAGTTTTTGATAGAAAATTAACATGTTGAATTTGGATGATGATTATTCCAAAATACTATTGTTTTCCTCTCGTTCACTGATCTGATGCTAAAAAAATCATGGGAACACAAATGCATTCACTTATGCTTCAAATCCATTTATTCGTCAAATTAAAATTAGCTGCTCAATATTATCATCGCGGTAATTTTATTGTGACTTTTTTATTTGAGCCTTCCTGACGAGTCTTCTGTAGACTGGTGAACAAAATTTGTAATCCTGGTATATTTAAGGAGTATATATTCAAACATTAGATGTTAGTTTTTTTCTTGAACAGGAACATACGATCCGCACATATTGCATGCATTTGTTGTACTTTTATGTCTCAATTGATACGTTACGACTATCAATAGTATTCTCGTCCAATCTATGATCATGGTAATATTCTAAACAAAGCAGGAATTTGAACCTTTGAGAAGACTTAAAAATATTGTATCGATACCGTTGTCGAGTCATTACAGATGACTTCTTTCGGGGGAATTGATATTGATTCACTCCTTGGGTCTTTGCATCGAAAACAACCTTCTGAAAACAGTTGTTAGCATGGTATATATTATATTCTTATAGAAAGATATAATACTGAACATAACTTTTTAACCAAGTTAATTAAAGTCTGGATCAGGCATGTCAATAACTGCAAGTAGTCCTTTTTTAATCTGTGTGAATGATTGTCCTTTTGCTTAGTTTCATTTGTAACGTATGTTGAGATCATCCCCAGTTGTCTCTATTTTTCTATGTTGTGTCTCATGTACTACTATTTGTCTGTTTGTATTTTTATTTTTAGCCATGGCGTTGTAAGTTTATTTTCAATCTATGAAGTTGACTGTCCATCTGAATCTTTCGTCCCTCTTTCATTAAAATCATGAAATACATCCTGCTTTGCCTTTTTGACTGACGAAGGAATGAATTTTAAGACTCTGGATAATACAAATTGCTCGTCATCAGTTAATTTTCTATGTGAAATAGTTAACAACCTGTTTTATAGCTTGTGATAGCATAAACCTTAGCTTTTATCAATGTAATATTAACAAAACAAAATGGTCGGAGGCGTGGTGGCTAGTTTAAATTCATAACGCAAAAAAATAATAGTAACAGTATAAACAAGCATTCATCAGTCTAGGAACACGAGACAATTCAAAATAAACGAAAAGTACGGGTACAGTTTTTATCCAGTAAATTGGTTATATCCAGTAAACACAATTTTGAAACTATCAAAAGGAAAATAATAGTCTTTTTAAGTCAATTTCTTAAATTGTTATTTGTGTTTTCAAGGTATTGCGCCCTTTTGTGATATGGTTACCTGTTCCTTTGTCTTTGAAGTTTTTCGAATATTTTGTGTTTTATATCAAAGAAGATTATACGGGATTTGGTGAAAAAATTACATATTCACACATTATCACAAATACTGTACTGTATAAAGTAGAAAGGACCAAAGACGACAATACACATACTTATTATTAAAGTTTCTGTTTACGCAATCTACAGTGTAATGGATCAGGTAAGTGTTGTCATTGTGCACTTTCTGTTTGTCTTAATTATGTGTAAGTACAATGAATCATTCAAATATTTCAAAGTTAATACAATTTATACTATAAAGAAGGATTTATCAAATATTTGAATCTACAAGTTATCACTTATTATTGGTGAATATTGAAATCTAGACATGAAGTCGTTTACCGAACTAAGCGGATTCATGAAGTATGTGTCTTGCATTGCTTCAAGTTGCAACTATACCTTCTTTGATATCAGAAATAATGCATCGTCATTTGCGACCAAATAATAATGATGTTTTTAGATAAGTATTTTGCTTTTAAATAGTACTAATATAAAGGTAAAGTTACTGAATTTTGTGTAACTTTGTAATTAAAAGGATGCATATGTTTCTTTCTATTAAGTGTTTCATGGTTTAAAAGTACCAATATAATAATAATAATAATAATAATAATAATAATAATAATAATAATAATAATAATAATAATAATAAATATAATAACTAATAAACAGGATAATTATTATTATCATTATTATCATTATAATTATTATCATCTTTATTATCATCATCACCATTAGGAAGTTTATCGGAGAATTTAGCAACAAAACTATAACAAATAAAAGTATTCATAAATCTAACCTAATAATTTTACCTGTAGACACACATGACATATTTGAAGAGGATTGTTGATGAAACGTTGTGTATAGTAGACATCATAAAATCTAATAAACTCAAAAACACATTTTTTCCAACTTTAAAATTCACAAATTCGGAATATGTAGGATTAAAAAAAAAACATTTTCAAGCACTACCATTAGCTATATATAGATTAGACATCTTGAAAAGCGATAATCACATAAAAAGTAAAATCACAAAAATACTGAACTCCGAGGAAAATTCAATCGAAAAGTCCCTAATCACATGGCAAAATCAAATGACAAGCATACTTCTAAAAATAAACCCAACAATACTTCAAAATAAAACAAAATCATCAATTGAAAATCGTTTAAAAGTATCTGTTATATTACATTTTTTCAACTGGACACCATACCTACCTCTTTCATAAAATTCGTCTTATTATCTAACTATTCATAGTTAAAAATAGATTTTCCCCGACGTTTGGTCAAAATCTTCATAAAAGTAGGTTTAATCGTCAAACAGTGGCCTTTTATTAATAAGATATTATATTTTCTGTTAAAGCTATAACAAGGGTTACAATGATATTAAAGATACAATCTATAGTACAATTTTGTTTTCATTATTAATTTTAAAAGAGGGACGAAAAATATCAGAGGGACAGTCAAACTCATAAATAGAAAATAAACTGACAACGCCATGGCTATAGATTAAAAAGACAAACAGACAAATAATATTACATATGACTTAACATAGAAAACTAAAGACTGAGCAACACGATAAAATATAGAATATAAAATGCTTTAAAATAAACGTCTTTAACATGTTTTTAATAAAGATTTCTTGTAGAATACTTTGGTATAAAAAAAGTTGTTTTTTACATTGTATTTCTTCAAATATTTCTTCAAATAATTGAAAACTGTTCTGCACTTACATTGTAATTAAATTTCCAATATAACGTTTTTAATTACAAAATCGAAAAATATAAACGTTTATCAATTACCTCGCTTGTTGTCCAATTATCAATTATACAATACTGCCAAATTAACGTCTTCTACACTATTTCAATAACTTTTCTTGTAGAAAACTTGGGTCTTAAAAAACACTTTTGACATTGTTTTATTCAAATATTGGTTCAAATAATCGAACGATAATTTGCATTTACGTTATAATTAAATTTCAAAAGGGACATCTTTAATTGCAAAATGTGGAAAATGTAAACGCCTTATAATTATCATGCTCATTGTTTAACATGCATCTTGCTAGATTTGATCAAATACAGACATTGGTCTATTTAATATTTTTTGCAATTAATTGCATGTTCTTGTGTTGTGAGCGTTGTTTATTCAATAATTAAGGGAGAGTATTTCAGATAACCCAAGCGATTCATTTCGTTATAAAATTGTTTACAATTAAGTTTTGAATAAAACATAAACTCATCATGGATACAGTACTTGCAACCTTAGGCGTTACTGTTTAGCGATCACTCAGATGTCATCAATCAGTCACCGATCAGTCACGTTCGCATCAAACTCACATCACAGATCAGTCAGACTTGCAGCTAACATATTTGATTGATAGGACGGATAGGACGTATCGACCTTTCTTACGGATAGACCTATTCTATGTCACATGATCAACTAATAAAAATTACGGAATCTTTGTTTTGTTTCATTTTATCAAAATGGTGACAAGGAAAAAACAAAACGTTCCAGTACAATAGATCAACACTTTTTTTTAATTGTAACAGAAAAACATAAGAACGATCTATACAAATCAGTTGTTAAATGCTTAACGCATCAGATGAACGTCGAACGCGCGATTCTACGTGTTTATGAAAGCAAAACCATGTGCCTGTCATGGTAATGATTCGGTCCCAGTTCTTAAAATCGTTCAATCCTTTATGGGTGGACTTAACATAGATACATACAATCGAATGCAAGGAATGATGTTGTTGGAATTGATGTACGCCTTTTTGTCCTTCTCTCTTGCATCTGTGATTGGTTTTTTTAGTGATTATAACACATTGTTGACTGTTGTACCCCATTTTTTGACGTGTTTTCCTATTATGTCTGTTTGTTTTGTTCACACATCGTGGTCAATTTAATGGAATAGGATTCGAACGAATACAATTGAGAGGTTTTGCTAGTAGCTAAGTCAGTTTAGCTCTAAAATCACTCAACCTCCAACTAATTGCAACAAAAGCTTTTTTAGTGCAAATTATACTATAGACTTGTACTAACAACATACTAAAACCATACATTGATATAATTTGCGGAAAAGTTTATTTTGGGTGATCGTTTCTAACAGCCTTCATTGACTGTTTTGCGGCACAGTAGTTTTAATGTATTTTTTACATGAATTGTACTGACTGTGATCCATATCAACATGATAATATAATAACATAGTAATAGACTGGGCGCTTTCGTGTAAGTCCATTCATATAAAATTAAAACCACGATGACGAATAGGCGGCTGTTGAAGTGTCAGATAAGGAAAAATACCAAACTGATATTAACTGTTCCTTTTGTTATCAGTATGATTGCATTTTACTTGAAATAAAAGTCACTGAATCATATTATTGAACTGAAAATAAGGCTGTCAAACAATGTATTTAAGATAACGTCATAAGGCTTTGCATGTTTTTGACTTTGTATATATTCCTTTCTTGTCTTACATGTCTTAATTTTCCTAAACAATAATTCTCAAGTTTATTCCATGAAAACGTAATTGTAAAAAGTATTAAGTTTTGTATTGTAACTGTTTATTTTTCAGTGTCAGGTACAAATTATTGGTAAGTTCTTTTTTCTTTAATATTTCATGTATTTTGATCCAATATGATACCTGTTATTTCTATTTTTCTCTCGATTTTATTTAATTTCATAAAACAACATCGTCTTTTTTCATCGGCAAGATATTATTCACAATACAGAAAGTATGGGGGTCGTTTACTTCCTATATTGTTAGCATTTTTGTTACTTTTAGCCGACTTCAAATGTGCATCACTCAAAATAAATGTGTCTTTCTCAATTTCATGGACAGCACATTACATGTTTAGAAAGCGGTACACTACAAGGGTACGTAACACTAATGTTTTTTTGTCTTGACATTTATAGTTTTCCAATATGCCCGTGTTAACTTTAAACAGGTATTTAATTGTTTGTTAAACAGGTAGCAATGATTACGTTAGATGTTTCATTGATACACCTACAAGACTGTTTCCTTATAAATATATGTTGAATAACGGAATTCATCCACCAGATATGGAAAACAACATGTGTTTGTTTCACTGTAAAGAACTGGGTGACATGTACTCCGGAACGCAGGTATTGTTTTAATAATCCAAGGATATATTAAACATTTTATCCTCAAATGACAATAATGTACTGTAGATAGATAGTTTATTCTCATAAAACCATGCAAATACAAAGCTAGATAAAAAAAATAAAAGCGAGGAAAGGTTACACACGACCACCTACCACTTTATCATTATAAAGCCTAGGTGGTCTCGTGATCTAGCGTGTCGGGCACAGTGCAACGATTTGGATACCTCGGTATCTCAATAGCATGAGATCGAATCCTGGTCATGGAAGAACATAAAATTTACAGTTTTAACATTGTTGGGCTAATATTTAGACGAATTATATATACAGAATGTGTTTTCAGCCTTTTATCACCATCAATGTTGATCTGATGGAAGAAATCTGTTGTAGAGTTGTCACTGGTTGAGATGTACTTAGAATATGATTTTTTTTCTGTAACTGTATCCTACATAAATTTGTAAAATTCTCTACGATAGATAAATCAGTTGATCTGTCAGATGTCCATCTTCATACATTATACATCATGTACGAGGCTAGATAAAAACTGACGAGGAAAGGTAACATCCAGCGACCTGAAGCTTTATTATTGTAGAGTCTAGGTGGTCCAGTTGTCTAGCGCGTCAGGCATAGTGCAATGCGATTTGGTGCCACTTTATTTCAGTAGCATGAGTTGGAATCCCAGCGAGGCAAGAACCCATGCCGTTATTTGAAGTCATGCTACTGAGATATCGTGGGATCAAATCGCATTGCACTATGTCCGACGCGCTAGACGACTCGACCACATAGGCTCTGAAAAAAGAGTCCAATACATAAGGTTTAAAGTTGTCATTAGCATAAATCCACATCATAAGCGCTACTATTAGATTTAGATATTCATACTCTTGACCTGAACCTAAAATACAGATTTAATTATTTTAGAATGATAAGGAATGTTTGTATGGTGATGACCCTTATTGGTACGGCGCTGAAAATGTTACCAATTTTTACAAAAAAAGACCGGTTTTTGATTGTGATCGTGAGTGTCTTGCCGATTCTGAACAGATATGTGGGGGATGGTGGAGAATATCACCATATAAAACAGGTAATGAGACTGAATCGTGAATATACATTTTAAGTAAAGGTTGTAAGAATAACATGATAATGTTAGTGTAAAACCTCAGTTAATATTCTTTTTTCATAATATCACGGTGAAACTGAAAAAAGTGTTAATGTATTGATTAGCATTTTTTTTCTAAATGAATAAAACTAAATTCCTTTCCAGAATGAAAGAAAATCAACCGTTTAAAAACACAAGTGGGAAATAGATACTTTAAAATTTACAGAATTCAATCTTTTATTGGTATTGAAAACTTTTTAGAAATGAAGGAAAATGACGATCCAATTTTACATTACCTCGGAAGTTGCCACTGTTGATTGCCTCCATTTCACCCATCAAAGCAAACAAAAGTCAATCAATCGATCATATCATTATGAAATAGTACTTAATTCATTTATTTACTTATCTTCATAAATCTTTTGTGATACGGTCTCTCGATGTAAAAACATATCATTATTCAAATCAAAGCTCTGTGTTTGTTTTCTTTTCTGTTCTGTCTTAATAAATTGCGGTAAGATTTTTTTTTTAGTGTTACATTTTGATTTCTTTCTTTTGCCCAATTTCGGATAATTATCATGTAATTGGATAATGCTGAAGCATTGTTTTTACTTCATATCGATTATTTTTTACCAAGTTCGGAAAATAAATACAGAAATAATTTAAAAAATAAATGATAATCTGTATAAATTCTGTGAAATAGAAACACAAAACGTTTACTAATGCCGAAATCGCTAACATTCATTTAGAGCACACAAGTAAGGCACAAAAGCAACACTGATGGTTTCAAATTTACTAAAAAGGAACGAGAATGGAAGCGTCAACTAGTTGATTGTGTCCTGTTAATCAGAAAAGACCCATATATATTTAAATGATTGCATATATTAAAAATTTTCTTCCTTTTACCACTGAAGCTGAAAGTGCTTCTTTGCATTTTTTTTTTATTGAAAATTGTAAAAGTTGTAGTTATTCCTGTAGTGGGAGATATTATGGACATAATTGTGCAAATCGTGATACAAGCATGAAATTTGGTATAAAGGTTGACTAAATTATACTTATAAAAAATCCGCTGCTGGCCAGAAAAAAAAATGAACTTTTAAAGATGGCCACCACACATTTTGGAAATGGCGTCATTACAAATTGGCAGTGATTCGTTAATCCTTTGAAAGCTGTGTTATATGTAAAATCCAATGTTACATTTGATTAAAAGTAAATGACAGTTCCTAAATTACGACTAGACAATACATTAATGAAACTAAAGGTGACTTCCGGTTTCAAAATGCCGGCAAAAAAGTAAAAAAATTCAATTTTTATACTTTAAAGCAACTTCAAAGGGGATGTAAATTCTTGAAAGATGTTTTATAAGTATAATCCAATGTAAGTTATGAAAACACGTTAACAACAGTTCCTAAGTACGACAAACAATACATAAATGAAGAAAATAGTGATTTCCGGTTCCCAAATGGAGGCAAATACGTAGAAAATACTTTTATAATTTCCATCAACTTAACAAGTGATACGACTCTTGGTTAAGTTTAAATGCCTAGTTTGACTAGAAAGACAGGTTGCTTATCTTATAATTATCTGACAATTGCCTCTACAACAACCCGTACAATGAAAGCCAGAACGGTAGCATTTACAGTTACCAACACAGCTGGATTGTTGCCTCCGCATTTCAAAAGTTCCTGACACGAGGATGCAACGGCAGTCACAGAAGTCCATTTCAGTTTCCAATTGTCATTGTTTCTTTCTTTCATCCAACCGCAGTGTTCATGACTTGGTACATGTACCTGTCGAATACATGAATCAGGCTGAGCCAACACAACTCCTCCTTGATTTACTTCTCTTTTGACGTGCTCTGGAAAAGAACCTCTTGTAGGAGGAATTGAATCACAATGCCGCTGCTTCCTGGCAAACAATTCACATCGTGCCTCGCTTCATACTTAAGCCAAAAAAACCCCGTCTTTTATATCTGATAAACTTTCCATTGTTAGCCAAGCTGACCACTTCCCTTTTCCCAAGACAATTCGACAAAGTGTCACATCCACTGAATGCATGGACGAAAGGAAGAGCAGCTACTCAAGGAACAATAGCATGTGATATGTCACGTACATGAAGCCAACAAAAGTCTTTATTCCTTCCATAACCTATCCACAATGTGTTCTACCTAATTTTGCGATTGCTGCAATTCTTGATACTATTACATCTGTGTCAATACTACCTAAATTACATTTTACAACACTTTTCATAATCATGCCGAACATAGACAAACATTCGTGTATCTGCTTCTTCATGATTACAAGGGGTAGATAGGAAGTATCCTTCTTGAAATTACAACGAATATTTTCACCATGAGTAACATACACATTTTTATTAGTCTCTTAAGAAGCAATTTTTTCAGCAAGAAGCTTGAACAATTTCGTTTGAATGTCATTTCATAGAGGAAACTACTTCAAACCCTTGGTGTTCCATCAGAGCCAACACCTTTCCATCTGGCACAAAAACATTGTCTTTGTCTTGTCACAGCCTTTAAATTATTTATTTGGTAAACATCTAATACAATGTCTACTCTTGAATACTTATCGATGCAAGATTTTATGTAAAATAAACTCATCATAGATACCAGGACTAAATTTAGTATATACGCCAGACGCGCATTTCGTCTACAAAAGACTCATCAGTGACGCTCGAATCCAGTAAGGCAGTATGAAATCATTTGCATAATCATCAAATATTGTTGCCCAACTTTTTTAACTGGAATTAACCATAACTGCCCCACTAACGATAAATGCGACCGAATTTGGATCAGCAAATCGCAGAATGTTTCACGTAAACCCATTTGCAGCGTTTTCATACCACTATTTCAAGAAACATCCTGAGATAAAGGCGGAGGAGAAGTTCGGTTTTTATGGATAAAGAAATATTCCAAGTAAACTGTCTACTGTGACAAGAAATGAAAAGTCTAGAAAAGATATCGCAATCACTTTTAAGGTTCTCAAGCTTTGTTTTTGACAAAGACGTTTCCAGTTTCATTTTGCGGCCAAAATAAGAAGTTGTTATTTTTTATTTGGTTATAAAAAGCAGGTTCTCCTTCGTTGTGTATTTGCTTCAAAAGATCCTCTTATTGTTTGGAACAATATCTTGGAGTTTATTTACATATCTTACCTGTTCAACAATTTTCTAAATAGAGTATATTTTTTACAAATCTGACGACTCTTCTAGAAATGAATTCCCAAACTCGTTCATCACTTTACAAAGCCTTTAAAGCTGTTTAAAGACATCTTTTTGTGTTTCCGTAGTCTTCATTAGGTCGTTCATCTGTAATAGAATGTCCCAAACCACAAGAACTTTTAAATTCATCTTCTAGTATACTGACTCCTGGTCCAGCTACCATCCATTTGTCTAAATGGGATCTTTGGTTAATCCTATGGCACCAACATCGCCCTTCACAATTGCATTATTTTGTTTTTGTGCCTGATCAATTGTGTTATAAGAAAGAAATAAGCTGGTCTTACGTACATTGAAATTATCATTTTCAAATTCCATTGCCACCTGTGGGTAATGTTCGGGAAGGGAAGTCATATCTTTGAGATGGGCATAATTTACACGATCATATCTTAGAGATGAGCATAATTTACACGATCACCACCTAAAATAATACGCTATCATGCTTTATATGGACTATTTGTAAAGTACGAAATCTCACTCATGAAATGAGCATAATACCAAAAATCAGAAGACGTTCTTAATTTATAATTGAACGCCATGAATGAAACTGTGGTCGAGATGAACCTATACACCAGTCTTTTAAATCATTGAACGTCACAGAGTCATGACATAATTATATATTCTGAGTTTAGCTTTCATAATCCGAAATTAACAGTTCAAGCAAAATACATGTAGGTGTCTGATGCGCCTGTCTAGTCCTTGGTATATTGGAACATACATAAAAAGAATCTGCCGTTCTTGGTGTTGCAATATTGGCTTCAGAAAGACAACAAGTCCATACCCTATCACGAAATATATCACCCAGAGTTTTATAACAACATTTTAATGTTCAATCCACCAAACATGACGATAAACTTATCTTTTCCGTAAAATCAGGCCATTCCTAGTGAATTTGCTTAGGCATTTCAAAAAGTGGCTGATCTGCAATTACAATTGATGTTTCTCCGGGATTCACCACCTTTTCGCCTTATCCATCGAATACCTGAGAATTGACTGGTAATGGTAATGCATACACATCGCTCTTGATGTCTATAAATAGTTTGCACATGCACAAACTGTTAAACACATGCGTAGCATTACCTTGAAAAATATCATTAAACCAATTCATAATATCATTACAAATCCAAAAACACTAAATATATAGTAAATAGTTCAATGTTTTTGAAAGAATTTTGTAACATTTTCGCGCATGCGTAAATACTGGATATATCAAATATTAATTTTTAATACATATGTGATATAAGGAAGGTAGCAGCCAAACTTGATAATTGGTTTTTACTAAAAGAAGTTCAAAAAACAGTTTCCCAGAAAAATTAGAATTTTCAAACTGAAGAAATCAGCCATTTTAGAAAATGGCCGTGGCCATCTTCAAAAAATATATTTTTTTGAATGGCCAACAGTTATTTCTTAAACAGTATATAATAACGATGCTTCCTGGTAATATTCATGCTTGTATCATTATTTGCACAATTCCCTTGATTTTGCTTGCTAATATCTCCCACTACTGTTGCAATTGAAATGCATATAACTGTTGCCTTTCTTTTTTAAACGTATTTGCAGGCTATATACCTTATAAGCAAGGTTGGGTAAAATTGGATAATGCCGATAATATTTTATTTACTTCATTTGGTTTATTTTAGTCAGGTATATAGATAACGGAATAATATCAAACATCAATAACGCATAAATCAAAGCACCAAATACAACAGTAATGGATCAAATTTATTTAAAAAGAACGAGATCGGAGGCATCAACTAGGTGCATGTGTTCTGATATTCACAAAAAGAATTTACAATGAACTGGATGCATGTATTCAAAATTTAATATTTTCACAACTTCAGCTAAAAGATGCATTTTTTTGTTGAAAATTGTTAAAGGTTTAATTGTTCCTATTGCATAGAAAATGAATATAGCCGTTGACTGTCTTTAATTTATTCTTTAACGTATTTTCAGGATATGTACCAAGTAAAGAAGGTCGCATTCCGTACCAGATAGTCTCGAATAACACGATACTTACAGCACCAGCCAACCAAGTCCTATCATCAAGAAGTAAAATTGAATGTGCACAGTATTGCAAAATTTCTGACAACTGTAAAGTATTCGTAATTTCCACAGAAACAAGAGAGTGCAGTTTGTATAACATCTTCACCGTTATGTGCGAAGGAGTTCAAAACGTACAGGGATTCCAGGTTTATATGATGAAATAAGCGTAAAATATACTGGTGAAACAACTGCATATACATATTGGCTTAAATGTACCTTTATTAAGAGTATAACTGTAATATTTTTTGTACATTTTTTGTTTTTAATATCCGGTGAGACGTCCTCCCGCATAACTTTATTTTTCATGATTTGTTTTTTCCTCAATTCATTTATAAATTTTGCACAGTGGTATACTTCTGTTGCCTTAATTTAGCAAATGTCGATTTTCGAATGATATATTGGACGATAAAAATGTGGTTTTTTTAACTGCTATTAGTATTCATTGAGGCTGAAACAAATGAAATGTATCTTATATATACTCAATAAAATGTGGTCGAAAGTTTTGGATAAATAAACAAACACTATTGTAGTGACATTTTCTTTACAAAAATCAATATTAATTTGCTATGTATTTAATCCAAACTCTTTTTTACTTTTCAAATATTACAGTTAATTGTATAATTTTAAGTTTCTGTTCGTGTTGGTCATTCTTTAGTTTTCAATTTTGTGTTTTGTATAATGTTGTTTGTCTATTGGTCTTTTTTCTATTTTAGCCATGGTGTTGTAATGTGATTTTTGACTTATGTGGTTGAATATTCCTTTAACATGTTTAATATATTACGTTTTTTTGTTTAAATTACATTTATTTTCCTGCAAAGAAGACACAATGGCGGTGATTTGTTTCTAATTAAACTGTTTTTTTTTGTACAGGAAAAAAAAGCATTGTTACTCACCTAGTGTTCAGGGCCAACATTGCATCCATTTTTATCTGTTGATATAATTCGTCTGATATTGTAAATTTGTTCAACATTATTTGAATTTTGTTATAGCAAATAAAAACAAACTCTTATATAAATTTAAAAAAAAATGAGGATCATAAGTTCCACTATAAGGGACAGCTCGAATGGAACACACACGCTATTGATCTTAAACATTGATAGTCATTACCTTGAACTTGCCTAACGATCTAAGGTTGTACCTACTACCATCCGCCATATTTCCTGATTAAAGACTATAGTTCGACTACTTATATCGCCGAGGCCCATCACACTGCTCGAAGATTTGATGCATAAAATCTAAAATGTATTGCTTTAAATGAAAGTGAAAATATTTTTGATCAATTAATGCAGTGTCTTTTTTTAAATTATAGATTGAGTAAGATTTATTAATAATCATATAATGTATGTCTTCTGACAGGCATTTTATAACATTTATGTGTTTGTTTACCTATATCAGTTACTGTATGTGTCAATTCTTGTTACTAATGACACATAATTACACTTTCATATTTGAGAAAAAATGTTTACCGTTTATTATATTGCTTATTCTTTATCCAATAAAAACATTTTTTTCTATCTTCGTTTAAGTACCGGTCTTTGTAAAAATCATGCAGAAGGTGATTCATGGCATGTCACAGAAGTAATTTTTTTTGCCCTATATCATAAGAACTTGGGTAGATGGTCAAAATTCTGTCTTTATTTTCCCTGTATTATGCCCGTTGCCATGGTAACCATCAAATCAACATTTTGCCTGAATATGTGAAAAAAGACCCTTTTTGAAAATATAAAATAAGGGAATTTAAAGTCCCATAGAAATAAAGTTAATCAATACAAAGGATATGTATATTTACAGTATTGACAAACAAAACCCAAAACTATATAAAAACGTTAAAATTGTGAATTTACTAAATAGTTTGTTTCCATAGCAACCATTTAAAAATGTGTTAAAATTCGAAAATGAAAAATTTCAAAAACTTTAAAATTTTAAATCTGTTTATCTCCCAAGACCAACAATACCATGACATGTCATTGACAAATTTTGAAAGACCACATTCTATATATTCAGAAAATAAAAAGAAAGTCGTGTGTTTTTTTTTTCTTTAAAAAAAAAAATTTAGTCAAAAATTGTCAATTTTCACCAAAATTCAGATTAACAATCAGATGAATAATCAAAAATTTTGAACTTAAAAAGCTAAAACATTCCATTTATATGTGCAATTCTGACACACATTTGTTAATTTTAAAGGAGAATATATGATAAATGAAGATATACTTGTACAAAATGAAAAATCATCACTCTGGGTATGGTGCACCCCCCTTTTTTTTCGATTTTTTTTTTTTTTTTTTTTCAAAATTATAAAATTTGTTGAAAGAAATGTGGTATCTCATTGTGTTTACTTGTGAACTAAGTATTTTAAGAATTTAAGCATAACACAACTTCTAAAGTTGAGGGCAGCATATGTACCCCCTCCCTTCAATCTTATATGTAAGATTTATCAGAAGTTTTAAAAAAAAATGGTAATACGCATAACCCGTTGTCGTGTCTAAGACTGATGCTGTCAGTGAAAAAGAATAAAGTTGAATCCAAAACTTAATTACTAGTAAGTCTATGTATAAAGATAAGAGGATGTGTTGTAATTGTCAATGAGACAATTAACTCTCAACCAGAGAGAGCAAAGACATAGAAATAAACAACCACAGATCACCGTATATCCTTCAACAATGAGCATAACATCAGTGTTCCAGCTAAGCCGTTTTCAGAGGGCGCGTCGCCCGCCCTTTTCCGAGTGGCGCCCTGTGCCCTTTTTACAGTTTCCAGGGCGCCCTGCCTTTTTTGAAGATCGATTGCATATTAATTTGCGTATTGATATGATACGCTAATTACTAAATTTTACCTGGGGAAAAGATTATGACTTTGTTTACCACCCCAAGCTAATCAACTGGTGTCATAATCTGTTGTTATAGGTAATCCGTTTATCGGATGGGTCATTAATGATCATCAACATTAATTCGTTCAAATAGAATCGGTCAGTCGGCAATTATCTTTGAAGAAATGTGCATACAACAACTTGGGCACAATTTGCAATGTTTACCGTAGTTTCATGGAAGAAACGTAATGACAGAAAGTTGGAAAACCATTATAAACTCGTTGAAGACATTGTTTTACTTGTTTTTGTCGAGCCTGCAACTTTTGTTGCAGAAAGCTTGACATAGGGATAGTGATCCGGCGGCGGCGGCTACGGCGGCGGCGGCGGTGTTAGCTCACTTCTTTAAAGCTATATATTTTAGAAGGTGGAAGACCTGGATGCTTCATATTTTGTATATAGATGCCTCATGTTACGAAGTTTCCGTCAGTCATATGTCCATTGTCCTTGACCTTATTTTCATGGTTCAGTGACCACTTGAAAAAAAAGTTCAGATTTTTTGTAATGTTAAATTCTCTCTTACTGTAAGTAATAGGATGACTATATTTAGTATGTGCGTACCTTGCAAGGTCCTCATGCCTGTCAGACAGTTTTCACTTGACCTCGACCTCATTTCATGGATCAGTGAACAAGGTTAAGTTTTGGTGGTCAAGTCCATATCTCAGATACTATAAGCAATATGTCTAGTATATTCGGTGTATGGAAGGACTGTAAGGTGTACATGTCCAACTGGCAGGTGCCATCTGACCTTGACCTCATTTTCATGGTTCAGTGGTTATAGTTAAGTTTTTGTGTTTTGGTCTGTTTTTCTCATACTTTATGCAATAGGTTTACTATATTTGTTGTATGGAATGATTGTAAGGTGCACACGTCTAGCGGGCAGATGTCATCTGACCTTGACCTCATTTTCATGGTTCAGTGGTTATAGTTAAGTGTTTGTGTTTTGGTCTGTTTTCCTCATACTTTATGCAATAGGTTTACTATATTTGTTGTATGGAATGATTGTAAGGTGTACATGTCTAGCGGGCAGATGTCATCTGACCGTGACCTCATTTTCATGGTTCAGTAGTCAAAGTTAAGTTTTTGAGTTTGGTCTTTTTATCTAATACTATATGTCAGCTATATTTGGTGTATGGAAATATTTTATGATCTATATTTCAGTTGTGCAGGTTTTATTTTACCTTGACCTGGTTTTCACGGTTTATTGCTCAGTGTTAAGTTTTTGTGTTTTGGTCTATTTTCTTAAACTATATTTGTTGTATGGAAGCATTGTTAGCTGTAAATGTCTGCCTGGGGCCGGTTGTTCAACTTGTCGTTAACTTAACGGTAGCGTTAGCCTTAACGTGTCGTTAAAAAGTTTAACGTGGCGTTACTTAACGGAAGGTTAAAAAGCTGTTGTTCAAGTTGATTTAACGGTAGCGTTAGCTAACGTGACCGTTAACAAATCTTAACCGGTCGTTAAATTTTAACTATGGTTTAGAGGCTATTTTAGTTACCCATAATTCAGATTTTCTGAACTTCCCCCATAAACAAATATGGCCGACTTGCCTTCTGCTAGTGCATGCAATCAGTCTAATGTTAAGAAAACAAGGGAAAGAAAGCCAAATTTTTCGGAACCAGAGATAAATCTTCTCCAAGATGAGGTAGAAAAGAATTATGCAGTCATTAATGACAAATTTGGAAGTTCTTTGACAAATAAAAGAAAAACAGCAGTCTGGGGAAGAATTTCAATGATGGTGTCTTCTCTTGGTGTTGCCCATAGGTCAGCCAAGGAGTGTAAAGATAAATGGGGCAACACCAAGAAAGAGGCAAAGAAGATCTTTTCTGTCAACAAGAGAGACCAGGGGAAAACAGGTGGTGGACCACAGGCTAAGCCAGTGAGTGTGGCAGTGAACAGAACCATAGATCTGTGCAAGGACTCTGCTTCCTTCAAGGGCATAGGAGGTGTAGAAAGCTGCATCATTGGTATGTAATATTTTGTCTTATCAATTTAAAGTTTCTGTAGATCTTTCTCTGGAAATTTCTAAACAGTTGTGCTTTTAATATGCCCTAGTTGAAGGAACAACATCGATGTAGAGGCAAAAATTTATGTCCGCCGATATCACTATGGACCCAAATTATCGTTGAAAACTGTTGAAATAAAGTTTTTCCTTGTTCATGTGCTAAATTGTCACCCAAATACTTTCTATACAAGGATATGTTCATAGTTATTCATATTTTTGAAAGGTATTTAACCAATATTTATTTCTTAAATGATCAAATCGTCTGCATCGCCTTCGATGTTTATGCACTTAAATGTACTAAATAATGACCTTGCCCTCACAATCAGTGACAATGTAAACATTACAAATTCCGCATGTTATGAAATATAATTATACCTTTATGAAACGTTATTCAATCTTATTTGCGTTTTCCCTGTCAATATGCGAATAAAGAAAAGGTTTTAACCCTATCATTTCTTGTGAATCTACATCACTGTCCCATGCTGATATGCGAGAATTCTGAACAGGTGCTCTCCTCTATTTGTTAATGGCGCTCAATTAAAATATGTTATCTCGGCCCGAATGAATATCGCACCATAGAAATGTTCGTCCCTATATCCTGTCTTTGCTAGAATTTTACAACTTAAAAAAAAAAACAACTACAATACGAAGTTTATCCTGATTAACACGTTCTTACAAGATGTTTTAAAGGGAATAAACCTGAATGTTTACCTCTATGTATTATGAGGGTTATCAAAAGTTAAAAAAAAAAATAATACTAATATACAACCTGTCGCCCTCTGGCATGGCGTGACAATATCTCAACTACATTTCACTTCATATGTGATGTCCCCTCATATAACTATTGTTCAAACCAATTGATAAAATATCAAATATATATAATAAATAGAAAAAGTAGTAAAAAAAAATGAAAATATGTAAGAATAATATTTGCGACACCAACATTAAATTTAAGAGCTATTTTGTCTTTGTTTTAGCTGGTGCAACTGAGGCTAGATTGTCTGAAGATGATTCTGAAATGGCCTGTACAGGGTCCCAGGATTTATTTCAGTCAGCTATGGAATGCCAATCTGAGTCCTCACTACAACCTCCAACACCTCCTTCACCTCAGTCGCCATCAGTTCTCTCAGGGTTTATTGGTAACCGGGCAGTACCAATTGTGGTAAACCTACCTGTGAACAATGAATCCCGTGCCGTCCCTACAGCTGCTACAGTGACAAAGAAGAGAAAAGCCACAGCAGGAGATGTTCATGAGCTTCAGGTGAATATATAACAGTGAACCATGTCCGGTAGTATAATGTGTCCTTAGTACTTTGTTGGCAATACATGTATAGCTCTTTTTTGAATATATGTACTGGTAGTAATATTAAACATTGATTGTTAAATTATACTTTCATTAACATCAAGGGACAAATGTTTCATTCATATTCAGGACAATTTTCCAATTTATATACTGTCTACACATATACAATTTAGTGCACTCCCACAGAGTGTCACACTGGGATCGAAGACTTACATTCACCCTGTTTGTCCGCTCCTCCCAATTAACCGAACAAATTCAGATTTGGTCAGCAGATGAGTTATGACATGTGAGCACTTTCATATTAGTCAGATGTTGCTTGATGCTGATACATGAACGCTGAGTATCCTTTTAAATAAGTCTTTTTAACTGACACAGACAAAGTAATGTTCTCTAAAATGGCGTCCAAGCAAACAATCAAAAAGAAGATTACCAATGGATACCTTTATTGCAAAATACGACCTCTCTATACATATTTTTGGAGTATTTGGCCCTTTCCTCTAAATGAAGTTTCGAAATTTTTTGTCACATGGTTACAATATCCCACATCTATATATATCATTTTTCTATGTTGATCGGTTTTCTTGAAATACATTGTAGTCATTCAGCTGTACAGGAGCTTGTAATTTGCTTACAAATTAGTCATGTACAATTGTCGATTAATTCATATCATTAACATTTCTGTTTTTTTCAACAGGTTGTGTATTTTAGGGGTGAAATTGAAAAACAGAAGAAGGAGATGAAAAAGCTGGACTTGCAAATAGAACTGCTGGAGAGAATCAAGGCAAAGGAATACCAGCCAATGTCGCTGTCACAGTGTCTAGAGGCTCTTGGTACTACCAACTAATATTAATTGTTATCTTCTCATGTTATATTGATTAAAAGTTATTTTCAAAAGAGAAAAAAAATGATTATATATTTCCCATTATTATACATGTTGTATATTTGAATGAATTAGAATCCCGCTAACATGTTTAACCCTGCCACATTATTTATGTATGTGCCTGTCCCAAGTCAGGAGCCTGTAATTCAGTGGTTGTCATTTGTTTATGTGTTACATATTTGTTTTTCGTTCATTTTTTACATAAATGAGGCCGTTAGTTTTCTCGTTTGAATTGTTTTCCATTGTCTTATTGGGGCCTTTTATAGCTGACTATGCGGTATGGGCTTTGCTCATTGTTGAAGGCCGTACGGTGATCTATAGTTGTTAATGTTTGTGTCATTTTGGTTTTATGTGGATAGTTGTCTCATTGGCAATCATACCACATCTTCTTTTTTATATAAAGGAGGTCTTAACTATTAACCTCAACGATCTACATGTATATAACAGTTATCAATAAAACTTCCCGAAATTATTGAACAACACAGAACAGAATCAAGCACCTGTTTTTATATCATGTTGAACTTGGTAGGGAAAATGTTCGCCAATTTCTTTTCTGAATATCGAATACGTTTGTAATTGAAGTGATGTGTAAAATGGGAACCAAATAGTTCTGACAAAAAAAATAGAAACTGTAATTGATCTGAGACATGAAAAGCATCTTAAGTCTGCCTGTGTCACTTGTGTAAAGAGTTTGACTTCATGAGCAATAATTGAATCTTTTACTTTAAAACGTAAACACTTATCGAATAAAGTTTCAATGTTATTAAATATGGTAACAAGAAAATGCTTAAATCAAACTATTTTGCACTTTGGTGAATAGTTGTTTCACTGACAGACACCCCGTGTCTCCTTATTTTGAACATCATCAAAATAAAACATTGTTACCATTAAGACCATGGTGTAATAAAACTGGTCTTCAATAAATTAGGATAATGTGTCTATGAAAAAGTAAGAAAGCATATTAAAGTGTTAATAATATGTATTTCATTGGTTAAAAAATAATCTGGCAACATGTTCTCTTGTGTTTCTTCCATCTTGCACTCCTAGAAAGGCTGGAACTTGCACGGGCTGATCAAGTCGAACACCAGCACCGTCGTCATTCACCAACGGTTCATTTCTGGACAAGGCGATGTTATGCAACACTGCACATGCACCAAAAATTCTGCATACTTTTTCTGGTTTCATTCGGACCTTAAATATGAAAAAGTATATGCTCATTTCAGTTTCAAGTTATTAGAGCAACTAGTAGTAAATGAAAAGGTGTCAGGCATGCAGAAATAGTTATCCTTTTTTATATGTCTTGACATATAGATAATATGCAAAAGTCATTTAAAATACCTTTATTCAATGTTTTGACATTATAGTTCATTCTTTGCACTTAGATAACTGTTCTAGAAAATTGATGGCGGTGATACCAAATGCATGTTCAAAATTCTAAATTGAAGACAAATTTACAACACTTGACAAAGATCCTTAAGGACAGCCTTTTGTTGATCAAGGCGGGCCTTTTTTCCAAATTTATATATTCGGGTTGCTGTCTCACTGACGTTTAACAAACATCTCTCAGTCATTTTTGTGTAACCATTTCATGGATTTTGTTCTTTATTTATGTATGAATTGCAATGTCAAATCTGTATTTAATATAAATATACCTCAGAATGAAGGACATGAAACCGTCTTTTCAAAATACCAAAAGTCCTCTCTATAACGGATCTAGTACTGGCATGGCATCCGTTGAACCTTTGCTGGTGTCTCTCTGTTGGATTGGCATATGGAGTAAGCAGGTAAGGGCGACAAGCATATCCACTGTCCCCAAGAATAACACCATCTATCAATCCCCTGTGATTTGTCTGGAGGTGATTAGACAAAGTTGATGTGTTGAATATGTGGGAGTCGTGAGTGGAGCCTGGCCAGTTTGCAAATATATTGGTAAATCTGCCTGTAAATATAAATTCAGTGTTTAAAAAAAAAAGAAAAAAGACAATTTAAAAAATATAGCAGATTGTTTAATTATGCAAGTACATTAGGAACTTATCATTATTTATCTGGGAGGGGGCTTGTCAAAATACAGGGGGGGGGGTAATTTTTTTCCTGTATGTGGAATAGGGGGGTTCAAATTTTATTGTAAATTCAAACAGAGGTAAATAATGATAAGTCCCCAATATTTTTTGCACAAAGAAATAAGTAGTTTGAACATCATTTATCATGGTACCGGTTTTATTTATTTTAAGATCCCTTTCAGTTAATTTATAACTCTCATTCCCTCAAAATCTGTATTTTTTAGTCTAAAAAAACAAATAGTTGGCATGTTAATATTTTGACATGTTTAATAGAAAGGGGGGGGGGGGGTCACATTTTTTTAAATGGTTTTTTTTCGGGGGGATCAAATAAAAATAGTGAAATATTATGGGGGGGATCATGAAAATTTTATATGTTTGAATTCAAAATTACCAGCCCCCTCCCAGGTAAATAATGATAATTAAGTCCCTAATAACGCACCTGCTAAAAAAGAAGTCACACAAAGTACCACACAGTTATTCCTCAACAAACTTCATTACTGACATTTTTTAAAACAAGAAAATTCGGATATAAACAAACATAAAGCTATTACTATATGATTAAAAAAAGAGAATTTGAAATCACAAAGAGTGAAAGAAATCAGTGCAAATCACACGGTATCATAGACAAGTCATATTAATTTAACTAGAGTTATGCCGCTTTGTACCGTGATTTGAAGTTCTTTGTCATATACTGTAAATAAAAAATACAATGTTGCACAGCTAAAAGGTCCCACAAATTGAAGAGTAGTTCATGTTTTACCTTTCTGTGTTGACAAGATGAATAAAATGGAAACCTTAAATCTTTTTCAAGTGTTATAAAGACCAGACTAAATGTAATCGAGCCTCCGAAATTTGGGTCGAAACAGAAGGACCCAGTTGTCTCTATTGATAATGTCAAGGTAATTTTAAAGGGAGAGAACAATTTAAAAAGATGAACAACGACGAAACAGGGAATGACAAAATACAGATTAAAATACCTTCAAAATCACAGACAGCTTGCACATTTATGCTGTGGTACCCCTTTCTGTTTACATAGGATGGTTCATCATCTGATGGTGCCTGTATTCTCACATGTGTGCAGTCAATGCACCCCAAAACATTCGGAAAGTTGCTTTGCCTGTAAAACCCACATTTTATCCTGTTGATCGAATCCACATCTGTAGGCCAACTCACAAAATCGTCCTTAATGTCAATCAAGGCATCTGTCACATCATTTACAACACGAGAAACTGTTCCTTTGTCATACCCCAATGTATCTCCAATAACTTGCAAGAATGAGCCGGATGCATAGAAACGCAGTGCAATACATACTTGCTGTTCAACAGTCAGTGCTGTTGCTTTATTAGTTGGCCTCCTGAGTCTGTCTTGTAGAAGATTACAAAGGTAAGCAATTGAGTCCTTGCCAAATCTATACCTCCTTCTAAGTTCATCATCATTTAAATTTGTTAAATGTGAAATAGTTCCTCTAAAAACTCTGTCCTTTCTGGGTCTCAGTGGTGGCATTAACAAAGCAGCCATTTTCTAATTATACCTTGGTTAAATGGTTTAACGCTGCTACCTACCATCGTTAAATTTCACCCAAGTTAAGAACATTATAACGGAGCGTTAAAACTAACTATGAGATGAACAACAGGATTAACGAGACGTTAAATTTTAACGATACGTTAGCAAAATTTAACGGAGCGTTAGTGCTAACGACAAGTTGAACAACCGGCCCCTGGCATATGGTTTAACTGACCTTGACCTCATTTTCATGGTTCATGTTAAGTTTATGTGACAGTCGTAATAAAGCTTTATATTTAGGAGTATCAACATAATATCAATGATCAGTAAAGAAGGCGAGACATTTCAGTGTGTGCACTCTTGTCTGTAAAATAAACAGAAAATTCAGACGTATTTGTCATTGACTGCCTTCATTTTTGATACGAAAATAACAAAATCGGCCGCCATATTGTGATCATATTTACATCATATTTACGTACTGTTTATAATCCTCCAAAGAAGGAGCACACCCGAATAAAGAAAGATAACTCAATCTGATTTTTTTCCTAGCATTGAGTAACCCATTTACATATTCTAAAATGTGTCTCCATACTTCTTGCTTAAGAATATATATGTTTAGGTATTTATTTTGAGTTATGGGAAAAGTTAAAGAGGGTCTTAGTAGCAGTGTTGGTAGGGTGCCTTGGTCATCTTTTTCTGTATTCTTTATTTTTGATACTATTTTTCACTGTTGCTTTATATCCTAAAATTGTGAATTTACTGAGCACAGCTGTTTTGTGCTGTATTGCCATCAAGCACAGCAGGGGTAGAAAGGTGAAACTGGTAAAATGTGGTAGACCATAGAAACAGTATGAAACAGATCTCCTTTCAAAACATACTGCATATAAAGTTCAACTGTGCCAAGCAATGATAAAAAAACTTGTGTGACAAGCTGCTTGACAAGTTTTTTCAGCCTCAAAGTAGAAAGACAGAGTTCTATATGGGCTAAAGATGTTGTTCTTGTATAACCTGTGATTCAACGAATAAACACAAATGTTTGATTAACATCTTTTATTAAAATATGCCCTTTTCATATCATATCGCGCGTTAAATGCCCTTTTTCAGGATTGGCACCCTGCCCTTTTGAAAACCTAGCTGGAACACTGAACATGATTATCTATAAAACAAATCTTAATGAACATTTAAAAAAAAACAGCTCAGGATACTTTCTCTTTCAAAATGGCTATAAAGAAGTTACAGTAACAATTTAATGCAACTCATTGTTGGTTTTTGAAACAGATTGATGCTTTAAAAACTTTAACCCTAGACTAAGATCTGCTAAACAAGAAGACTAACCCTGAAATGTCTGGTTGGTTTTATTTATAATTGAATTACTTTTGAAACTCTGTAAGTGTTATGTAAAGATTTTAATACAAGTATCATATTAACTTAACATTATCAATGTTCTAAGAAAATGAGGTCAGGGTAAGATGAACTATGTCAGACAGACGAAAAAAAGAGAACGGAAACGGAAAATTCAGCATTTTTTTCATTTTTAAAGGGCCATAACTTATTGACAGTACCTGTTACACCAATAGCATTCTAACTGTTCTGAATTTTATGGAAATAAGCATTGTGTATAAGTTTGAAAACATTTGGTTGTGGCAAACTTAAGTTAAAGAACGGAAACAAAAAAGTCAGCATTTTTTTTCCATTTGTATAAGGGTATAACTCTGGAACGGACGTACTTACAGACAAGGGTACAACTTAATGCCTCCTTTGCTACAGTGGGGGCATACAAATTCTACATGTTCTATCTGAGGAAATATATACCAACGATCTACATTAATTGTGCAAGAATTTGTCAATGTTTCTATTGTATATGGTGGAAAAGGACAGCTTGTCTATTATTTTTTTTTAAAACCTAACTGAATTATTATTTGTATACCGCAGAATAATCGCGTTTTTTTATGGTTCTCAAAAATATTATCCTTGTGGCCCTGAGGAAAATTTGCTGGTCCGAACTATTGTATACTGTTTTGATTCTCAAACCTTTATGACAACCATGTGCAATGGCCATTCTTGAATTTTGCCTAATTTAATCAATTGTTATATTTACATATTTTTATGACCCCGCAGTGGCGGAGGCGGCATTAAGGTTAACCCTTGTCCGTCCGTCAGTATGTCCCAACGTTGGTTTCTGTTCTCTATCTTTAGTTTGCCTCAACCAAATGTTATGAAACCTAATCACATTGCTTATTACCATAAAACAAGACTAAGTTTGGTGGTGTCACTTAAACCGTCCAAGAGTTATACCCCTTTACAAATAGAAATATTGCTGAATTTCCGTTTCTGTTCTCTAACTTTAGTTTGTCTTTACCAGATGTTATTAAAATTATACACAATGCTTAAAACCACCAAATGCAGATCAACTTTGAATTTTGGTGGTGTAACTTTCACTGTTTTATGCAATGCCTCTTTATACAGGGAAAACGTTGCTGAATTTTTTGTTTTGTATTTCTTTCTTTAGTTTGCCTCAACCAAATGTTACGAAACTTTTACACAATTCTTATCACCATAAAAGTTAGTACACAATTGGTAAGTGTCTTCAGTCATGTCCGTTTATGACTTTTATGATATGGAAGCGGGAGCATCATCTGTGTCCAATGGACACATTCCGCATTTATTTCAAATCTTTTAGATAAGTTAGATTATTATATATTAGAATAAAAAGGTTCTGTAGTTCTTCTTCAATTTCAATTTTAGCACAGTTAAATCGACATAGTGACAAATAAGTGTTTGCATAAAGGTTTCGATACATGTCGATTTACATGGGAGGTAAATAGTAACAGCCATTATGTGTACATAATCTGACTCTGTGCAATAGTATACTAGTCCACAAAAGAAACGATGCAAGGCAATGTATTTTCCATAGATAATGAAATTGGAAACACTGTACCAAGATTAAAACTGTCCCATTTGTCTAATCTTTACAGAGTGTTATTATCTTATCAAAACCACTGATTTAAGACAAAAAAAATATTTTATTTTTTTATTTTTGTTATATCAAAAATAGTATTTTTATAAATAAACCAGATGCTCCGCAGGGCACAGCTTTATACGACCGCAGAAGTATTGCACAATACTTAACATAATAATTTTGGACCCCGATTTGGACCAACTTGAAAACTGGGCCCATAATCAAAAATCTATGACCATGTTTAGATTCAGCATATGAAAGAACCTCAAGAATTCTTTTTTTGTTAAAATCAAGCTAAGTTTAATTTTGGACCCTTTTGATCTTAATGTAGACCAATTTGAAAACAGGACCAAAAATTAAGAATCTGAATACACGGTTAGATTTGGCATATCAAAGAACCCCAATAATTAATTTTTTGATGAAATCAAACAAAGTTTAGTTTTGGACCCTTTTGGCCCCTAATTCGTTGGGACCAAAACTCCCAAAATCAATCCAAACCTTTCTTTTGTGGTTATAAACCTTGTGTTAAAATTTCATAGATTTCTAATAACTTATGCTTAAGTTATTATGCAAAAACCAAGAAAAATGCTTATTTGGGACCGGTTTTTGGCCCCTAATTCCTAAACTGTTGGGACTAAAACTCCCAAAATCAATCCCAACCTTCCTGTTGTGGTCATAGAGACCTTATGTTAAAATTTTATAGATTTCTTTTTACTTATACTAAAGTTATTGTGCGAAAACCAAGAAAAATGCTTATTTGGGCCCTTTTTTGCCCCTAATTCCTAAACTGTTGGGACCAAAACACCAAGAATCAATGTCAACCTTTCTTTTATGGTCATAAACCATGTGTTTAAATTTCATAGATATCAATTTACTTTTACTAAAGTTAGAGTGCGAAAACCAAATGTCTTCGAACGACGACGACGCCAACGTGATACCAATATGCGACCAAAAAATTTTCAATTAATAAAAATCGAAATTAGAACTTAATTTTTTTCGTTTAAACATGGTCTGCTTAAAATTTTGCTTGCCATCCGTCCTTGTGTCCATCTGGCTGTCCTTGCAGCGCTCGCACATGTACAAATTATGTCAGATTTTTAAGAAACTAATACTTTAGGTTATTATAAGCAATATGTCGAACAAGTTAGATATTGGTGGTCAATCGACTTTAATAAAAACATTTATAACCCTTGAAAATAATAAATTTATGGAAAATAGCCCCTTTAACGCTCCCACAGGTACAATTCTTGCCAGATTTTTAATAAAACTTATACACTAGATTAATATCAACAATATCTCGGATGAGTTCTATAATCATGGACAATTGACTTTTTTAAAAGAGTTATGACCCTTAAAAATATTAAAATTTATGTAAAGTTGCCTTGTTAGCGCTCTCGACGGTACAAATTTTTTATTTTTTATTTTCAGTTTATTTCTGATAGAACGGACGTAGTTTTTTTAGGTCACCGTTTCAAAGGAACTGTGAATTTTGCCATCACTTTGCTTCCGTTGTCGTCTGTCCGGTGTAAAATATTTGAAACATTTCCACTGAAACTACTTAACCAATTCCAGTAAAACTTATAAACTGAATGATCCTTAGGATATCTAGAATTAAGTTTGTGTTCTATTTTCTATTTTGTAAAAAAACATGGCCGCCATGGGTAAAATAAGAACATAGGGGTAAAATGCAGTGTGTAGCTCATATCTCAAACACTAAAGCCTTTTAAGAGCAAATTTTCAGATGAATCTAACAACCCATAATGGCATTGTTGGGTTGCTGCCACTTAATTGTTAATTGCACGGAAATTTTGCAGTTTTGGTTATTATCTTGAATATTATTAATGACAAAGATAAACTGTAAACAGCACAACTTTCAGCAAAGTAGGATCTACAAATAAGTTTATATGACCAGAATTGTCAATTGAATCCGTATGGAGTTATAGCCCTTTAAAGAAATTTTTCACAATTTGTTCATCTAGTTTGTTTCCTTTAAAAAAAAATCTTCTTTTGATATTGAATATGCTTAATCAATTTCAGCCCAACTTGGGAGTTATAATCTTGTATAAATTTAGTTTTTTATTTCCTTGTACTTCAAGAAACTTAGCCACTATGGCTAAAATGGAACATAGGGGTAAAATTCATTTTTTGCTTTTGAAGAAAAAACGACAGATACAAAGAACATTTAAATGGAATTGTTAAGCCACTCATTGATATATATTGAAGGGACAAATAATCATTGATGCAAGATTTAACCAAAAATTACAGGTGATCGATTCAGGTTCTTTAGAGTCAATTTTAAAGACCATGAAATAGAATCTAAAGATTTTTAAATTTCTGTTTGGGTTGTTCTCTCTTTGACACATTCCCCATTTCTAAAAAAAAATCTAATATATAAAAATGGTGTAGGGGGTTCTATTATTGCCCTCACCCTTTGAAGAAATTTCATGTTTTAATGCTCAAAATGTTCACAATTGAATTCCATCTTTTAAATTTATTAATAATTTTTTGAATTTTGAAAAAAAGGGGGGCACCATGCCCAGAAAGAAAAAATGTCCTTCTCTACAAAAATATCTCTATCAATCATATTTTCTCATTTATAATTACCAAATTTGTGTCAGGAATGCACGCATAAATGGAATGTTTTAGCTTTTTAAGTTCAAAATGTTTCAGTATTCATCTGTTTGGTAATCTAAATTTTGGTGAAAATTGACAATTTTTGACTAAAATTATTTTTTTAGAGAAAAAAAAAAACACACGACTTTCTTTTTATTTTCTGAATATATACAATGTGGTCTTTCAAAATTTGTCAATGACATGTCATGGTAGTGTTGGTCTTGGGAGATAAACAGATTTAAAATTTTAAAGTTTTTGAAATTTTTCATTTTCGAATTTTAACACATTTTTAAATGGTTGCTATGGAAACAAACCATTTAGTAAATTCAAAATTTTAACGTTTTTGTATAGTTTGGGGTTGTGTTTGTCAATACTGTAAATCTACATATTGTTTGTATTGATTAACTTTATTTCTATGGTTCTTTAAAATCCATTATATTTAAATTTTCAAAGGCTACTTATGGACGTATTTAGGCAAAATTTTGTAAGGATGGTTTCCATGGCAACCAAAGTTGAAAAAATTAATACAGAAAACTTATTTTCATACCATACCTTCATCATAAACAATATATAAAGACATTTGAAGAGGGGTCATGAATCACCCATCAACAGGAACCTGCATGATTCTTACAAAGACCGGTACTTAATTGATAATTTATGTAGATATAGATAGTGATATATGTAAACTTATTAACGAGGTATCTATGAGATATCGAAAAACATTAAAATCTATTGATCAATAACTGTGTCATTTATAAAATACCCCTGAATGATTATATTGGCGAGACATTGCAGCTGACGATATCTGCCTGGATATCTGCTTGAAGATATCTGGATTGTATTTCTAGAAAAACAATTTTAAAAAATGTATGAAATACACATAGCGGCGGGCTTCATGAAGACTAGTGCAGCAAAGATGGGCTTCACATTAAATTCTAAAAACATGCAAAAAGTACAAAAGTCGAGATTCAAAATAGCTGCGGGCTTCAACAGTGATTATGACTTCTGAAGCATATCCCTAAACTTCTACTAAAGTGGTATACACAAACACACAACAACAGATACAATACACTTTCGTTGGGAAACAATCCGAGTCAATGTTAGAAGAGCGAAAGATACCAGAGGGACATCCAAACTCATAGATCGAAGAGAAGATATATGGCTGTGACCAGATAAAAAAAAATTGAATTGAATGGCTATTTTTTTTTTATAGAAAATTAACATGTTGAATTTGAATGATGATTCTTCCAAAATACTATTATTTTCCTCTCGTTCACTGATCTGATACTAATAAATCAAAAATGCATGCACTTATGCTTCAAATCCATGTTTTCGTCAAATCAAAATTAGCAGCTCAATATTATCATCGCGGTAATTTCATTGTGACTATTTTTATTTGAGCCTTCCTGACGAGTCTTCTATAGACTGGTGGACAAAATTTGTAATCCTGGTATATTTTAGGAGTATATTCAAACATTAGATGTAAGTTTTTTTCTTGAACAGGGGCATACGATCAGCACATATTGCATGGATTTGTTGTACTTTTATGTCTCAAAAGCTAACCAAACCTTGAAAAAGACTTAACACATATTGTAACGATACCGTTGTCGAGTCATAACAGATGACTTCTTTCGGGGGAATTGATATTGATTCACTCCTTGGGTCTTTGCATCGAAAACGAAAAAAAAATTCTGAAAACAGTTGTTAGCATGGTATATATTATATTCTTTTAGAAAGATATGATACTGAACATAATTTTTTAACCAATTTTTTAATAAAGTCTGGATCAGGCATGTCAGTAAATGCTAGTAGTCCTTTTTTAATCTGTGTGAATGATTGTCATTTTGCTTACAATGTAGTTTCATTTGTAACGTATGTTGAGATCATCCCCAGTTTCTTTAGTTTTCTATGTTTTGTCTTATGTACTACTATTTGTCTGTTTGTATTTTTATTTTTAGCCATGGCGTTGTAAGTTTATTTTCAATCTATGAGGTTGACTGTCCTTCTGGTATCTTTCATTAAAATCATTAAATAAATCCTGCTTTGCCTTTTTGACTGACGGCGAAGGAATGCATTTTAAGCCTCTGTTTTAACAACCTGTTTTATAGCTTGTGATAGCATAAACTTTAGCTTATTTTGCTGCATTGCAGCTTTTTTTTTAACCCTTCGCTTATGTTTAATTCTTATGCAAATTTCTTAGCCATGTCTAGCCATTTCTATGATCACAGAGACTCGTATTTGAAGGCTTTTATCAATGCAATATTAACAAAACAAAATGGTCGGAGGCGTGGTGGATTTTCATTAGCTCAGTTACTTCTGTAATTATGTTATGAGTAAAAATCAAAGCAATTGTAAGTCAAGTAATACTAGCATCATGTGATCATTGTTTTGTAATATAATAACAATAAAATACTAAAAGTATGTATACGACGGAGTCTTCCAAATACGATTTGTTGCTTTCTGAATTCGGATTGATGTTAGGTGTCACTTTTTTACCAATACTTATTTTTAGAAGCTTTACACGAAAGTAATAGAAATATGACATTAATCGAAAAGAGTAATTGAGGCCTTCATACATTACAGTTTTAAGAATATCTCATCTGCTTGCCTATTTGCATATTACATATATCAAAGTCTAATAATATAAACAAATATTTATATGTACACGAAAATATTAGAAATGTGACTTTATATTTACAACAATTATGAAAAAAATGTTACTAAGGCCTTAATACATAACAGTTTTAAGTTATTGCACACCTCATCTGCGTGTTTATGCGATTATGTTAAACTCAGACAAACCATTGGTGTAATTGAATACACACTGACATGATGCAAACTGGTTTATTCTTTTCTCTCTGTGTCTTTGTTAATGCCTTCCAATATAATAAACACCTATAGAAATTAGAAATAATTATTCAAGTGCGATCAAAGCAATTACAAAATTCTTGTCGAAAATTTTCCTAATAGGTGAAATGTTTACCACTCACATACAATTGGAATCATTACATACATCAGAGGCATTTTAACGAAGATAAAGGTCAGAGGTTCTGATGAATGTTTGGTTAATGTATATGTTGTTTACGTTGTTGATATGATTGTTTAAACGAGTGAAATATTCTTGACTTGCATACATTATTAATTGGAAGGGTTCATTCATTTGAACTTGTCCTGTTGACAGCCAAACTTGTAACAAATGAGTCGCATTTAGGAATAAACTTTACATCTTTTTTTAATGCATTATCAATCTTCATTGAAATAAAAATCGACAGACCTGGAGAGTAAAAGGCTATAATAATTTTATAAGAAACTTACATCAAAATGTAAATAACCGTCACAACCTATTTAAGAACCATTGGGTCGTATTCAGTGTTCAGCAAATATTCAGAAACCACTTTATTTAAGAATGGTCAACATAGTCAACTGAAATAAACAATTCAACTGTGTTATATATTGTTTAATGATGTTGTTTTTTTTTTCAATTTGAAACTAGTATCAGTTATCAGTACTACCATTTAATTTATTAACTACCTTCTGATAATTTAGATGTAAATATAACCGTTTACCAATTTGAACGGAAAGTGGCGCACTATTCTAAGACATCGAGTAGTGTGTCACCTTTCTGACTTAGCTGACATCGATGATGAATACCATGATATCATGTCATGCACTTATATCAAAGATGGAGGAAGCAAATACTTTACACAATATCACAGTAAAAACTTAAAATTTATTAAATACAAACAAATTTGTTCTACCCAAAATTGTGTTGAGTTTAATAAACTGTGTAGATTTATTAAATCTATGTATTTGAAAGGCTTTCCTCCTGGTTAAAACAACTGCTGCCTTTATTTATCTTTTGTCCAAATACAATGAAACATATATTATAATATCAATTAATAATAATTCGTATTTCACCTATGCTATTTTAATATTTGTTATTATTGTAATATTATCTTCTCTGTTACTATGTAGTTTGTTTATGATAATAAAGATCATGCATTCATTCAGTGACGTCAAAAAAACAAGTAGAATGAGTTCTGAAATTCTATTCATTATATTCATTGACTGCACATAATGATTTTTCATGGTTATTTATTATTCTTGCTTTAAAAGGAAAATTAACTTAATTACTTCAAGTCACGTTCGATCAATTATAATGAAGGTGATATAATAACATCTGCATTCGCCAGTGTCTGAGAAGAAAGTTGATGAACTAATGGTATGTCAAAACACGTCATCCTTATTTTAAAAAAGTTCATCTCAACATACCAAGACTTTGTTGATAAATTTTCCACATCAACTTCACAAAAAATACAGGATGTTATTGAAGTATGCATTGTAGGTACTGATGTTGTTTATCATCTTAATAGTGTGTTATATTATTCTGTATTTGTCTTTGGGAATATTACTTTTATCTTTTAGTATATTGTTGTTAATATCAATTTGATGTGCCTTGATACTAACACATCCAATAATTGTGTTATTGTGATATGGTACATTTTTGTATTCTTGTCTTTCATGTTTGCTAGCGTGCTTTGTCTATATATCTTTTTGTGTTTTGGTGATGTTTACATATTTTTTGTTTTTTTATAGTTATTAAGATCATATCACAAGGTTGAATGCTGCACCCCTATTTTTGACATATTTACCTATTATATACATTTAAGAAGATGTTGCATAGGTGCCAATGAGACAACTCTCCATGCAAGTCACAATTCGTAAAAGTGAACCATTATAGGTCAAAATGCGGCCTTCAACACTGACCCTTTGGTCACACCAATAAGCAAGCTTTAAAGGGCCCCAACATGAATAGTGTAAAACCAATCAAACAGGAAAACCAACGGTGTAACCTAAATTAGAAACGTCAGAAAATGGATAAGTATATTTAATCTATCTCTATTTTCATCTGGTTTGTTTCTTTGACGATTTTTTCCCCTTTAAACTTGTCGTTCATAAAAACATGTAGTATGTTAATCAGTGTGCTTTCTCTATATACCTATTTGTGTTTTTGTTGATGTTGACTTTTTGTTTTGTTTTTATAGTTACTAAGCTCATAACACAAGGTTTTTGACTGCTGCACCCCTATTTTGGACCTTTTTTTTACCTAACTTATAATGTATGAAGATGTTATATGGGTGCCAATGATACAACTCGCTATCCAAGTCACAATTTGTAAAAGTAAACCATTATAGGTCAAAGTACGGCCTTTAAGGAGGTTCGCTACTCAGTTTCAAAATAACAAGCTTTTAATAACATTCGTATATATTGATAGGGGATTAATAAAGGAACCAACAAAGCAAAATAAATATATAGGTCAATGTGCTTGTTTACGAGATATTAGCCATTACTATTTTGGTAGGAAAATGATCTCTCTTTATTTTTCCTAGCTTTATCATTGACAAGTTTAAGTTCTCAAAAACTATTACAAAATAACTAAGATTGTATAAGATTTAGTCAGATGGCTTGTAATTATACAAGTAAAAGATTTATAAAAAGAAAAATTGGGGTCAATGGGCAAAAATTGTTAATGCATTCAAATAGATTAAACCAGACGATTCCGAAAAAAAAAATGACAAAAATCCTAAAACATGACACGGAACCTTGGCTCACACTAACAAGCAAGCTATAATTGGCCCCAAAATGAATTTGCCGTCTGTGTTATTTGATCTCTTATACAGAGATGTCTTATTGGCAAGAATATCACATTTATTTGCTTAAGGTCTTTTGTTTTATGCAACCGTTCAAAACTTATGGAATTAATATAATACAATATCTAAAAAGCACATTCAAAATTGATTATCGTACTTGCAAATGCATTCACTGTAGACAAGGCTTGAAGCAATAATTTTTCATTAAATAATTCATCAGTAGTGACTGATAATCTGTTTGTCTAGAGGTCATGTTATGTAATTTTATATAGCTGTCATTCTGTGATTGCAACTCGCCATAGAAGGATGATTATACATTATTTTGTGTTGTTGATTGTGTCGAAAATTGCGAATTCAATTAAGGTAACTCTTTACTTAACATCGATACATCGATATACATTATTATAATACTAATCTTTGCTTTAAAACACAATAATTTGTTCATGTAAACGATATTGTATGATAGTTTTGTTTTATAAGATATTGAGATTGGAATCGCATGGCGTGGTATGCGTGTCCACATGTCTGTTTAGGGGCCAGCTGAAGCTTGCCTTCGTGTTCAGGATTTTATCGCTGTGTTAAAGACCTATTAGTGGCTTTCTGTTGTTGTTGCTCTTTGGTCGTGTTGTTGTTTCTTGATTCATCGTGAAAACAGTGTCATTTTATGAATTGCACAAAGGCATGTACGTGATGATTTTTTTATACACGGTGTTCTAAATTGACAGATTTTGTATAGATTATGCATGGAAAACCCAATTTTTTGCTATAAAGCGTAAACTACACCATATAATTTTGAGAAAAAAAATTGAGAAGGTAGCTTTAATAGTATGCTTTCAGTTAAGAAAATGAAAAAAATGGGGTCACCGGATCCGTTTTCTTGATTCATTATAAAATAGGTAAATTCCTAACACATTTTATTGTAAAAATACCTTAATCTGAATTATCTGCTCTTGCATTTGAGTTGACTCTCCTTATGTAGCAAAGTTGGATTTTTTTTTTTAATCAAACAAAAGTTTTCTGTTTTTTGTGAAATATAACCATAAATATGATGAAACCTGTCATTTTCTATATCGAAAGGAAAATTCTTACACATGAATTACTTTTGAGATATAGTTTTTCATATGTGACGTCATTCTTCTGCTGTTTCAGAAATTTCATCAATTCAAATGTGACGTAATTTTTAATGCCTTTTCACCATCGTATGTGAGTCATTTTCACAATTTACTGCGTTGAGGCCTGGACTGAGTCGGGTGTGTCTATTCTGTGTTGGTCTTTGCATGTATTCGTGTTTGTTTTCTGTAATGAGTTAATACTTCAGTTTCATTATGTATATCTGTTATATTCATTTGATAAAATTTACTGTTTGCAATAACATTAATTGTTCTAAATAATAAGGATGTTCTTATCCCAAGCATAAAAACATAACCGTATTTGACACAGCCTTTTTCAACTTTTGATCTTCAGTGCTGTACAACTTTGTACTTTTTTTCGCTTTCGATCTTTTATATCTGGGCGTCACTGGTGAGTCTTGTGTGGACGAGGCGCGTTTTTGACGTATTGAATTTTAAACCTGATGCTTTTTGTTATTCATTAATCATGTGTTTCTTTGTCTAATACGTTCTCCTATTTATTTGTATTGTAGTCCTGTAATATTATGTTGTCATTTCAATGTTATATTTAACATTGCCATTAAAGTGCGAGGTTTGGCATGCCACAAAACCAGGTTCAACCCACCATTTTTTCCTTTAAAAATGTCCTGTACCAAGTCAGGAATATGGCCATTGTTATATTATTGTTCGTTTCTGTGTGTGTTACATTTTAACGTTGCGTCGTTTGTTTTCTCTTATTTTTGAGTGTAATTTCACATTGCGATAAGACGTGTCACGGTACTTGTCTATCCCAAATTCATGTATTTGGTTTTGATGTTATATTTGTTATTCTCGTGGGATTTTGTCTGATGCTTGGTCCGTTTCTGTGTGTGTTACATTTTAGTGTTGTGTCGTTGTTCTCCTCTTATATTTAATGCGTTTCCCTCGGTTTTAGTTTGTTACCCCGATTTTAGTTTTTTGTCCATGGATTTATGAGTTTTGAACAGCGGTATACTACTGTTGCCTTTATTTACATAGTACTCTCAAAATTTGCACATTCTATTAAAGGATTAGACCTTGTTTTCTGGTACTTCAAAATCCAAGATGGAGGAAGACACCCTATCTACCTTAAAGATAGAAAAAAAACCAAAAAAAAAAACATGTGTTTACTCTATAAAAAGTATGTACAATTTCTCCTAACTTACTGAAAGTTAAGTATGCATCCTGCATATGTGGAAAGGGTCTACTAGTAGGTCGACGTTTCCCTCCAATTTCATTGATTGTTCATTGTAAATGATAAAATTTCACCGATTATATTGTTGAACAGACAAATTGTGTCCAATAATGATTTCCACAACAATACACACGAATACATACTGAATATGCTCGGCATATTTTTACAAAGGATATTATAAATTAACTATATACCAAATATCATTGATTTGACATTATTAGTAACCCTTACACTAACAATATGAATTTTAACCATGTCAATAACCCATAAATGACTACAGGATTAGCAAACAGGCAAATCTTTTTTAAAACATAAAATTAACATTGAATATATAAGATATAAAAGAGGGACGAAAGATACCAGAGGCACGGTCAAACTCATAAATCGACAATAAACTGACCACGCCATGGCTTAAGACGAAAATGACAAACAGACAAACTATAGTACACATAAAAAAACCATAGAAAACTAAAGAATAAACAACACGAACCCCGTAACTTATCAAATGACACATGAAAAATATTTTATCACTAAAAATACTCCATTAGCAATATTTGAATTGTTGTGGGTTAGGTTAATGTGCTTATTCCATCTACGCCAATAAATTAAAACCTTTCGACTTTTCACAGTGGGCCAGAAGGTTACATCCTGTTCTGCAAATTATGTGTTGTACCCATAATGAATTTATTTCATAAAATATTAAAAAGATATCAAAATAATTTGTGTAGTGACATAAATGCTGGTTTTAGAATTTTCATTTATCATCTGTCATTTTAAAAGACATAATTTTATTTTAAAAATATTTGTCATATCATAAACAGTCGGTTAATTCCCTTAATATAGTAACTTGTCATGATCTGTTTTGAGGAGTCAACCTCTACAACTGCACACTGACAAGCTTTGACTTCAGTTCCATTCATTTTTTTTCTTCATCACAGAAACTTTTTCCTGACAGTGCTTCACTAAAGTCGTAATGTGTAACTCTAATTCCTGAAACATAAAACATAGACATTTCATCCAAACGGGTATAAAAAGAAGTAACTCTAATAACAAACAGATTATATATTGTCATTTTGGGGCCTTCCATAGCTGACTATGTGGTATTAACTTTGCTCATTGTTGAAGGCTGTACGGTTGCCTATAGTTGTTAATTTCTGTGTCATTTTGGTCTCTTGTGGAAAGTTGTCTCATTAGAATCATACCACATTTTTTTTTTAATTATACCCCTTTGCAATGGAGGCCCATATTTAAATGTTTACACCATTATGTTTTCAACATAATTCTGAAATGGTCTTCTCTCAAGACGAGCATTCTCCAGATTGACAAATAAAGTTATCTTTAATGAGATGAACAAAGGATAACATAACTGCAATTTATACATGAAAAGTGTCATATTTGTTCGTTTATTTATTGACCTCTTTTTTTCTGTTTTAATAAAAGGATCGACTTCAAATTTTCCATGTGTTGCACAGGTATTAATTTCCAAGGGCATAACTCTTTAAAAAGTCGACCATTTACCATCACAGAACTTGATATATTGTTAATATTTGGGGCGCAACAAGCCATTTTAAAAGGGGGTCCCAAACCTCGGATAAAAAAAAGAAAGGGGGGTCCAACCATATGTCACTATTCAAATCCGTTCATCTCCAAAAAAGAAGGGGGTTCCAAAAAAGTTTAATTTTGGATCCTTTTGACCTCAATGTGGATCAATTTGATAACGGGACCCAAAAATCAAAAATCTAAATACATATTTAGATTCAGCATATTACATGTATTAATGGACACCAAAAATTGAATTTTTGCTGAAATCAAACCAAGTTGAATTTTGTACCCTTATTACCTTTATGTAGACTAATTTAAAAACGGGACCCAAAATAAAAAATCTAAATACACAGTTAGTTTCTGCATATCAAAGAACTTCATTTATTCATTTTTTTTACGAAATCAAACAAAGCTTATATTTGGACCCTTTGGATCTCATGTGGACCAATTTAAAAATGGGAACCAAATTCCAAAAACTTAATACACGGTTAGATTCAGCATATTAAAGAACTCCCAGAATTCAAGAATAAAACCCTAATTGAAATTAATCAAGAAAAAAAAAAACAATTTACACAAAGTATTATAAAAGTATTGTATTGTAATTCTTAAAAAGTGTGGGCAATAACCCCTAAAATCTATCCCAATCTGCCTTTGTACAACACTGACAACGACATGATACCAATATACAAACGCAAACACTTTGTTGTATAAAAACTGCATTTTACCCCAATGTTCTATTTTAAGCCCTGTTGGATTGCAAGCAGTGTCATAGGACATATTTTTAAACAAGATACCCTTATGATTAGTGTGGCCAAGTTTGGTCGAATTTGGCCATGGAGATTCAGAGGGGAAGATCTTTGTAAAAGATTACAAAATTTACGAAAAATTGTTAAAAATTGACTACAAAGGGCAAAAACTCGTTAAGAGTTTAATTGACAATTTGGTCCTATTGACTGTTATGTAGATCTAACTTTGCTGAACATTATTGCTATTTATAGTTTATCCTTATCTATACTAATATTGAAGATAATGACCAAAAACTGCAAAATTTTGTCAGAACTACCAATTTAGGGGCAGCAACCCACACAAGGGTCGTATGATTCATTTGAAAAATGCAAGATAGACAGATCTTGGCTGATGCAAAATGTTCCCTATGGCATATTTGTTGAAAATGCTTTGGTTTCTGAGATGGGGCAATATGCGTAATTCTTTCCCCATAGGCGGTAATGGTAACGTTTTCTTCTGTAGCTCAGCCCATATCGTAAACTTGTATACGTATGATGACTTGTTTCGAAGCTGAGACATTTTCACATATGTGGTTAAATTTTCGGAGTACGAAGTGTGATTCATTTTTCTGTAAATTAGCATACCTCGAAAATCCTTTCGTGATGCGGCTCTTTTTGGTAAAAAGTCCCTTTTTTCAAACAATAATTTCTTTGAAAATTTAATACTTTGAATACATGTAATAACTCCATAGTTTTTACATATTTATTCTGATGTCCAATACTTTCCAGATCAACACAAAAAGTTAAGCTCAATCACTTGTTAAAAATTTAAACATATCCAATTTCACTACACAGTGTTTTTGTTTACAAACAACTTTTCTGTTCCTCAATCAGAGGCGCATCAGGTATATTGTCCCAGATATAAGCGAAAATCTACATTTGACCTCTATGTTTTATTTTGTCAATGGTGGCTATCTTTGCGTTCCGGCTCATCGGACACATGTTTAAATAAGATACTCCGATGATGACTGTTGCTAAGATTTTAGCTTTAGAGGAGAAGATTTTTGTAAATGTTAACGATGAACTATGATGGATGCAAAAGGATGAGCAAAGCTCACTTGGCCCTTTGAGCCAGGTGAGCTACAAAGTATCTCCAAGGATGAAATTAATTGGAAAAAATGTATTTTTTGTGTACATTTTTAATTTCTGAAAAAATTTCCAATAAAGTTTATTCATAGAACAGTAAGGTACAGGTATTACAAATTTTATTCAAAATAGTTGATTGCACTTGAATAACCCAATTTTATACTTGGTGCATTGATTTTGGGTATACATTCAATACGATATTTACCTCAAGGTCTGTAGCTTCTTCTAAATGATCAGCCCTATTTGGTGCATCACATATCTGAAATATACATGTAGAGCCCTGCAATCATATAAAATAATTATATAAAGTATTCCTTAAAATCTCAAACAGTACAAAAAATGCATATATGCCATGCAATTTCTTTTCATAACAAGGTAATCTTTGAAATCAAAATAACCATCAAGAGTATTTCAATTATCACACAAATAGAAGCAATGGCATGGTAAAAATTCAAAAATTTAAACAGTGCATGACTTGTTTGTTTATACTATTCTACAATTTAAGGTATTAACCAACATACATTTATAGTAGTTTTGAATAGTTTAAATCATATAGCCTGCATTCACATTTTTATATGCGTTTTAATTGATTTAAACCGCCTTGTTCAAAATGTTGAATTTAATAATAATAATAATAATAATAATTTAAGTAGGTTTTTTTCATGTTTCAAGACCTTCAGGCCTGTCAATTGATGGACACAGTTTTGTTGAGGCCAATATTATATTTTGGTTGTCTTTTTATATCCATATATGCATTGTATAATATACAATATGCATGCTAATCAATTAGAATTTTGTCTCAAAACTTGATTTAAGTTTCTTTTATTTCATTATTAATCATCTGCCTTCATTTTGTGCATAAACCTATATGGAAGAAAGAATCTTGATAACTACAATGTACATGTACACCAGACATTATTTATTTCACACACCATAGGTCCTTGTCAGGCAAGATACATAGATATAAAAAATTAATAATAGAATGATAAAATATTTTTTAGTGAAACACACAGTATATAATACACAAATTAATAAAGTGATAATATAAGCAATGTACAAAATGTATATGATATTATTACAGTATGAGGAATTAAGTGCAATGTTTGTTCCCTTTCTCCATTTTTTATGTTCAAGTTATACAAACACATTCTCATGTTCAAGAAGTGTGATGCATACATTGTTATAATTGAATAATTCTTATTTGAATGTATTATTTCTGTTAATAATTTCAACACTACCAGATAGGACTAATCATTGGATAATTGTTTACAATTCAGTTTTAAATTAAAAAAAAACGCATTATAGATGCAATACTTGCAACCTTAGTCGTAACTGTTTTAGCGATCAATCAGCGGTTATCGATCGGTCACCGATCAGTCAAGTTCTTGTCAAGTCCACGTCACAAATCAGTCAGACTTATAACAAACATATTTGACTAATTGGACGGATTGGACTGATAGACCTTTCTGACGGGAAGACCTCTTCTATGTCACAAATTACGGAATTTTTGTTTTGTTTCATTTCATTTAAATGACGACATGACAAATACAAAATGTTCAAGTAAAAAAGATCAACATTTTTTATATATGTTATCAAGCAAAAGTTTAGGAAGTTTAGGAAAAGCAATATGCAGATAAAACTAAATGCAAATATCATGAAAAGAGAATGGTCATTTTGTTTTTAGTTATTGTATATATTTCCAACCCCGGAAAGTTCAGAAAAGGATGTCCCTTTTGTCTTATTTTTTTTTTTGTGTCAAAATAAGAAATACCGGATATTTTAAGGATTTGTATTCACTATATAAATCCTTAGTAATTTAAAACAATCCGAACAATATTTTAGCATTTTTTTTCCTGATATTCTTTAGCTTTTATAAAAATAAACTACCTAACCTGGTGAATAATAGTACTGAAATTAAATGGTGGCTCATTATTTCTATGAAAATAAAGAAATTATTACATTCATATTCAACACAAACAAACGTAAAAGTATTTTTTACTACTTACATTATTAAAATTCTTATAAAAAATCTTGTCTTGAGGACCTTGAAATTATAAACTAGTTGCAAATAAAAAAAAGTAGCAAACGAAGTAAAATGCGAGTATCATTTTAGTACATTTTCTCTGATATTCTTAAGATCTTATGAAAAAAAAACCCAGTCCTATACCACAAAATGTACAAAACATCAGTGGCAGTTAAAAATTGGTAGTGAAATATTGAAATGAATTGAATGTTTTTAACAAAAACAAAAGTTTATGCATATTTATCCTTACTTATTCACATTTCATACAAAAGTAATGTAAGTATAATGACTGATTGCAATCTTTTCCATAACATACAGCATATTTTATGAAAAACAACAAATTATAATATACAAAAAGTACTGAAATATAAATGGCTATTCATTATTTCTGTTAAAAAAAAATTGCATCCTTATTTAACACGAGTAAGTGTGGAATAATTCTATTTAGATAACAAAGAAAGAATATCAAAGATATTTTACATCAACAATTACATGACAGTGACACTGTGCAGTTTTAGCGAAATGTTTAAAAGTACTTTTATCATGTTGAATCAATTTCAATATTTTCGAAAAATATCATAGTTGAAGAAATAAACAATGATGTAATTTAATGGTTAAATTCAGAAACATTATACAATTATAAATTTAACTTTTACTATCAATTCGCCGCTCTTAACGTAGCAATTACAAGAAAGAAAAACGAATGTATGACAGTACTTACGACAAACAGATGGATACCACAAATACACATGCCAGAGTATGAGCTTGATTTGCTATATTATATAAAGACTCAAATCTAAATCTGTGGGAGTTTCGTGTTTTTCCTAACGACTTTGAAGAAAGATCAAAATATTTCATGTGTTCTGGTCTTTCCAATTTTGAGTTTTGCAGTTTGAGTTTTGAAGGTGTATTCATAAATTGCTTCGGATGCACGAAACTATATACAGTGTAATTTTCGTTCCCTTTACTGTATAACATTGTTTATTGACATTTAAACAGCCTAAATTTACCTACTTGATCTGGCTTGATGAACATTGTATGAATAATGTGTTGAAAATTCAGTTTTTTCCTGCAATAGTTTAAATGCAATTTGTACAGGAATCGTAAGGACCGTGACCCTTATCAATATGATAATATTAGAACATATGAACATAGTAAACGACTTGGATTATCTCTATAAGAAATTATAATAAATTAGCCAATTTAGAAAAGCCTGTCTCTGAAGAATCTGTAAAGAGAACACCAATATGGTTAAATAAAGGCAACAGTAGTATACCGCTGTTCAAACTCATAAATCCATGGACAAAAACCACCATTAACATTGTTAATTGAAATGATATCCACTTTATTATATAATTCAACTTATACTACGGGACATCCATGTATCTTAGATTACTAACTACGGATTTTCCTGTTCTTAACTTTTTTATATTCTAATGTTACATTGTTTTTAATGCATTTAGCTTCCTTAGATTGAAATATCAATCACATGCAATGAAAAGACATACTATCAATAGAGAATATCATATAGCTTGTTAAATATCACATTTGTTTCAACCCTGACACCAATATAATCTAAGGAGCTTTACTCGATAGGTTTGCATTAGTTCAGGGATGATACAGAGTGTTATATTGTAACAGCCAAATTATACCTATAAAGTAGATCTTACTTAATCTTAATGTGAAATGACGTTATACAAATAGGAGTCCTTTGTAACAGTGACTGATGTCGATATCATGACGGATGGCTGATGCAGAACGTTTGTCGTTGACGGTATTACACATACAAGTGATCTGCATTCACTACATATTAGTATATATTAGATAGCAATATAACATTGGCTCCAATGAATAACATTGATTTCCCAGTGATATGGAAACGTGGTTATCTCACTCCTCTGACGTCGTACAACAGTAGACGTTGTCAAAACGTCGATTATGTCGGATCAAAACAAATTGTGAATGCGTAGAAAAAGATAAACATGAAATAGCTCCTTACATTTTCTACATTGATTTCATAAAAAAAGCCTCTTGCAAATCTAATAAAAATAACGAATCAAATAATTCAAATATCGAAAACAAATATCAACTGATGACCGAACAACATTGATAAGTTACTTATGCACTTTGAGCATTCGTGAATTAATGGGTTGATTGATCACTCGTTTAATATATGTGCTTATTTCAAATCATCGATTAGATAATCTATAACTTTCTTTTCAATTTAAACTGTTTCTTTTTCAGTGTCAAGTACAGGTGATTGGTGAGTTCCTTTAATTGATATTTCATATATAATGATAATGTATGCATGATATGATACTGTGTATAATGATAAAACATGATACTCTTTTAATCTTTTTTTTCTGCATAAAATCATCAGCACCATATTCTTCACCACAGTACAAGATCTAAGAGAGGGGAATTAAATGAATTTGTTAATATATTTTTTTTTTATTTACCCAATTTCAAATATATATAACTCAAATACTATGTTTTCCCCCTTTCCATTACCTACAAAAGTAGTTTACATTTCGATTAACATCTAACACCCTCGGTAGGCAATAATTGCACAGTTATTTATTTACTAATTGTCCGTTTTAATCTGTTAACTTAATGAATACATTCTTTTGAACAGATGTCAATGATTACGTTGGATGTTTCATTGATACATGGACAAGACTGTTAACACATGAATATGTGTTGGATAACGAAACTCCAGATATGGAAAACAACTTATGTTTGCTTTACTGTAAAGAACAGGGCTACATATACTCTGGAACAGAGGTAATGTTGTAATAATGTAAAATAACAACATATTCAACACATTACAAGTGATATCTTCCAAAGAGAAGTAATTTTTAAAATGATTATTGACATTGAGGAAAATAATACATAAATATTGATCCATTTGAAAACAAATTATTTTTTTTAGAAAAGTACTGCATTTGTCTTGAAAAAATATTTTGCAGGCTATCATTTAATCAAAATGTATTTCTGGTTTTGTTCTTCCTTCGGCGGTTGCGCATCTAACTTGCGATTTTCTAAATAATTTGCCCCCCCCCAAAAAGCACATTTTATCAAAAACATAAACAAGTCTGTATTAATGATTAGACTCTGGCCCGTGTTAGTTTTGTTAGATTTTTAAGTTGAGTTCATTTATATATATATTTAAGTCAACTCAAATTTAGTATGACTTCAATTTTCTCTTAACTAATACAGTCGTATTTGTTTAGTGACCAGCTGAAGCACGCTGCCGGATGCGGGATTTTCTCGCTGAATTCAAGACCCAATGGTGGCTGTCGACTGTTTTCTGCCCTTTGGTCGAGTAGTTGTTTGTCACATTCTCCATTTCCATTCTTAATGTTAAGTGTCATTGTTTTTTACGACACAATTTATATATTAACTATATCATATGAAAATAAATGTGTCCAAACGCACACGATTTATTTAAAGCTCATTCTATAATACATTTGACCTCCTCTAAATGGGGAACTCTATTATAATGCCATTATGTTACTATACACATGGAAAAAAGTATTGCAACACCTTGATTTTTTAAAAACTTAGAAAAATCAGCCTGTTATTTTGGATAGAATATGATAAAATATTTGTAAAATAATATTGAAACATAGTTAATGATAACATTGGCATTAAAACGAATAAAAAATATGCATGAAAAAAATGTTTTATCTCACCATAACTTTGATAACGAAATGAAGTATTTTTTGGTACAAAAAATGCATTTTACAACTTATACTGCAGTCGAATTTTACAATGTCAGACATTTCAAAATTAATCTTATGATGATTGTTGACATCATTGTTGATCGTTATACGCCAGATAATTAGTAGCCTCCATTCAAACGGATACCCGCCTCTAAGCGTCTTTTGTCACCAGTCGACTTATTTGTTGCTGAGGTAACCGCAACCATTCCTGATGAAGAGCATTGTATATTTCATGACGTGTTTGAACGAGGGATGTCCTTTCGCGCACTTTACGCCGAATAGTGTCCCATATATGCTCGATATGGCTCAAATCCGGGCTATGATCGGGCCAAGAAAGATAAACCAAATTTCATTGGAACAATGGATCTTCCTCCACGATGCTAATTTCCAACTTTGGCGATCTCTGCACTACATTGTATACGGGCCATTGTATGTCTGTTTGTAAGCAAAGGTCCCCGAATGGTCTTATCGCACTATATCTAGTAGCGATGAGTCGTGCTCGAACAGTTCTTGTTTAAAGTCTCCTGTATGGCAACCTCTCTCTTTTAAGGATTGTATTGTTTGCAATGGGTTTCCTTCTGACCAACCTTCATTATGGATGATTTTGCCTAGCAGATGTTATAGGTGGTCTTCTTGGTCTCGGAAGGTTTTTAACATCGTTTGTTGCCTATTTTGTATTCTCAAAACGACTTATAGTGGAATGTGATTACAAACAATACGTGCAATTGTCACAGCGACATACTTGCTTCTCTCATGCTGATTATCTGCCATCTTGCTGCAGTTAAGAGTTATGGAGGACCTTTTACAAGGTGTAAATTACATAACTTTATGAACTTGGTTATCTAAAGTGTTTAAAACAACGAGGATAAAAACGTCTGTTTTATTGTTTACGGGTGCAGTAGCTGCATGTGCAGATAAGAACTTATCGAGTCAATATTTATTGATTAAACTCAGGTGAGATTTAAATAATGTTTGTCTAGTTTTATTTCAATAAATTATATCACAAACAAATAAGGAATGTTTCTTTAATTTGAATTCGGTGTTGCAATTCTTTTTTTCCGTGTGTATATTATAAGGCCATTATGTAAAGGATATAAGGCTATAACAGTCCATTCTGTAAAATAGTGACAAAAGAAAGTGTAGCAGAAAACAAAAGGAACATTCTTGTGAATAAAAAACATGTTAGAATACAGAACTAGGAAAATAATTGTATGAAGTTAATTACATTTACATTCATGAATTATCAGGGATAGACTTTATAATTTTCATTCTAGACCTGATTTAGTAACGTTTAACACATAAAATTAATTTTTTAACAATTTTCTTATTGTCTAGCTAAAATAAATTATGTATATTCAAACCTTTGTGTTCACTATTTAAGAAAATATTGTAACATGGATGTGGAGATATATTGCTTGATTGGTGGTTGCTTAAACGTCCAGTGGCAAAATTTACAAGCATGTTCAGGAAGATGGAGAGAAAAACAACGTTGAACCAATGCATGTAGATACGTTAGACCATTGTTGTACCTGTTAGTCTAGGTTAAATTTGGGTTCCAGATTGTTTACACAAGGTTTTAAAAAGGTTCCATATTGGTTACACAAGGTTTTAAAAATGTTCCAGATTGTTTACACAAGGTTTTATAAAGGTTACATATTGTTTACACAAGGTTCTATTAAGGTTCCAGATTAGTTACACAAGGTTCTCTAAAGGTTCCAGATTGTTTTTTCATAACGTTATATCACAAAGTTCTTACAACGTTACTGGTAGTCCACAATTTAACGTTCCCACAACGTTAAATCGCAACGTTTTGACAAGAAACAGAAACGTTCCAGGAACATTTTGGGAACGTTTTAGCTGTCCAATATTTTCAAGAAGGAGGAGGGCTATTCTTTAAAATATTGGACAGTTAAAAGTAATATAGTGGTTTATTTCTGGTAAATTATAATCCAACCACTGAAATAAAGAACGGGTAAAACAATAGAATGACGTCACAACAATGTTTTAAGTTATTAGTCTATTATAATTTTGAAAATACTCTGAACGACAACATTATTTTATATCTTTTCCTGTGTGACGTGTACATTCTGACGTCAAACACGCGAATCTACACTTGAGTTGATGTGAACCTTTCCATTCAGTCACATGACTTCAAATATTTCTGTCCTTTTTGGATTGATTTAAAACACATATATAAGTTAGCAATGAATGTGGTTGTTAAATTTGATAGATGCTTTTTTGTGCTTCTTTGTTAAATATTTGTTTGTTTTTGTTCTAATTGAGATTATGACACGGTGAATGACTTCTGTACTCCTATTTCGACAATTTTACCTATTATGTCTGTTTTGTTCAGGCATCGTAGAACATATAATAGAATTTGATGCGACTGTCATACAAGTGAGAGGTTTAGCGCTATAACACCAGGTTCAATCCACCATTTTCTACATTTGAAAATGATTGTACCAAGCAAGTGAGGAATATGAAAGTTGTTGTCCATTCGTTTGATGCGTTTTATCATTTGATTTTGCCATTCGATTAGGGACTTCCCGTTTTGATTTTCCTCAGAGTTCAATATTTTTGTGTTTTATATTTTTTTTCTCACATATACATAAACTCGCTGATGTGTTTGTGTAATTCACACGTAAACTATACACATGTGTGTTTCCATTGATAAAACTCAATGTTTACATGTAGTTTAAATCATGTGTTGACTACATGCAGTCGATAATCAATATAGGGCTTTTGTGAGTTAAGTGTACACGCAACAAGGTACAAAGAACATGAATTTTATCATGAAAAAGGAAACGTTGCTTGAATAAAATTATTTCTCTAAACATTTGCTAAACTAGATGTATTGCTTTGTTATAAAAACAAATCAACTTTAGGTAGCTTTATTAACCCCTCATCAAGACTCAACGCATCATCATTGCCAACCACATAGTTCATTTTAAAATGTCTTCTGAATCTTTTTGACGTACACAGAAATATTTATCACTGGCCTTCACTCAATCTACAATTTACTCATAAATGTATTACTAAAATGAGTGTGCGTAAATTGTATTGTCTGGCCAGTATCTAAGATCCGGTAACATTTTGTCTTGCTTTTTTGAAGTTGTTATCACTGTCCTGCCTTTTTTTTTATTATTATATTCGATACTGTATTGATTTATTAGTTTAGCCTGACTTTTTTTTTACTTACATTGTAATCCTCCTTTTTTTGTTTGCAAATATGCTGATCGTGCATTTGTTTTACTCAAAACTCCTGTCTGACTTTTTTTTCAAATTTATTTCTCAGCCGGCTCCAAAAATCAAATGGTAGCTTCCCAATTACCAGAAAAGTTGTCCGAGAAATTTGATTTCGATTCTATGTAATGAGCATTCAAATGACAAATAGTTAACAAGAGTGAACAAATCTCGTTTACATGAAATTAAAACTAGTGAATAGATGTGAACAAATTCAATGTGAATCCAGTGTACATTACATTAAACAAATTGTAAACATGTTTACTGTACATGACGTTTGGTATGAACACGGCCTAAGAGAACTTACTTTGTCTTCGGAAAAAAAAGAGATTGAGGAATAATATCAAAGAGCAACCTGAACCAACCTCACGCTCAACAAGATCTTGCAATCGCTATGAATTTGAATTTGAATTTACAAAAGGCAATCAGCATGATCAGGGCTCCAGTCATATGTGCAGAAGTCCTTTTCAAAATCCACATTTAGTCCTAACTATCGCTTTCATCAACTGTCTTGTTTGATTTTAACGTACAAACCATTCACGTGAAAAAAAAAAACATATTTGATTATTTGTAGAATAGAGCGGAATGTCATTGTGGTGATGACCCGTATCAGTACGGTCCTGAAGATGTAAGTGATTATCACATCAAGGATTATGATTGTAATCGGGAGTGTGTCGGTGATTCTGAACAGATATGTGGGGGTGGATGGAGGTTATCAGTATATGAAACAGGTATGGTAACTGATTGTGGATTTAGCATGAACTTTTTTAGAAAGGTTGTTCGCTAAATATGAAAAATACCGGTGTAAAAGAGGGACGAAAGATACCAGAGTGACAGTCAAACTCAGAAATCGAAAATAAACTGACAACGCCATGGCTAAAAAAGAAAAGAACAAACAGACAAACAATAGTCCACATGACACAACATAGAAAACTACAGAATAAACAACACGAACTCCAACAAAAACTAGGGGTGATCTCAGGTGCTCCGGGAGGGTAATCAGATCCTGCTCCACATGTGGCGCCCGTCATGTTGCTTATGAGATAAATCCGGTAAATAGTCTAATTCGGTAGGTCACATTTATGAAAGGGAAGGGGATTTTAGTTACGACGTAAGGAACATATCCGATATCATTTGTGAAACGGTTATTCCATAACGGTCAGCCAACTCGTGATTGCGTCCGTAAAATTTACGAAGAAATGATTTCAACTTCACCATTTTGAACTCTTGATTTAATAGCTTCCTTGTAAATCATGTTGTAAATCATTATTCAATTATCTTCATTTCTAATATCACGGTTAAAATGAAAACGATAGTGTTATTTTGTTTATTGTCAATTATTCACCTGAATGAGTACATACACTCCGTTCCAGAATAAAAACAATTATAGTTTCCAAATAAGAGTGACAAATACATACTTTCACAGAATTGAATCTTTTATTAATGTGAGAATTGAAGAAAAGTGACGACTAAACATTTTACATGACCTCGGCTGTTGCCACTGTTGTTTTCTCTAATTTTAAATCAGTATTTAACAGTACTCAATTCCACCATCAACTTATCTTATTAATAAACTTTGTAAATTTCTGTAACCTGGCCAAATATGATTAAAACAAATCCCTATTTCAATCAAAGCGTTGTATCAGATTTCATTTTCTTTTCTGTTTTGTCCTGATATACTGCGGTAAAATGATATTTTAGTGCACGATTTTAATTCATTTATTTCTTTCTATTTCGATTGATTATCGTATATTAATTGGATAATGCCAATATATTGTTTTACTTCCTTTCGGTTAATAAGAATAATTGCAAACATAAATAATAATCTTAATAAACTCGATAAAAAAAGTTACCGATGCTTATATCGCACACATTAATTAAGCTTTTACTTCATTTTGGTTAATAAGAATAATTGCAAACATAAATAATAATCTGAATAAACTCAATAAAAAAAAAGTTACCGATGCTTATATCGCACACATTAATTCAGAATACAAAAATTGAAGCACACAAATCAAGACTCATGGATATAAATTTACTTAAAATGAACGAGATTGGAGGCATCAATAAGGTGAAAGTGTTTTGCTTTTCAGCGAAAAAATACATTGAAATGCTTGCATACACTAACATTTTCATCTGTTTATCACTGAAGCTGAAAGAGGCGATTGTATTCATTGAACTTTTTTAAAGGTTTAGTTTTTCCTGTTGCATTGGAAATGAATATAAACTTTGCCTTTCTTCTATTTTATCTTTAAACGCATTTTCAGGGTATGTACCTTACAAACAAGGCCAGTATAAGCTGGTCACAAATAACACGATACTTGCGGCGCCGGCCAACACAGTCCTGACATGTGGAAGTAAAATTGAATGTGCACGGTATTGCCAAATGGCTGAGAACTGTAAAGTATTCGTGATTTCTACAGAAACAAGAGAGTGCCGTTTGTATAACAGCTTCACCGTTATGTGTAAGGAAGTTCAGTTCGCACAGGATTTCCAAGTTTATATGATGAAATAAATATAGAATATACTTGTGACAAAAATGTGAATAAACTACCTTTAAATTTTTGTTTTGACTTAGATATGGAACAATTTGTTCATAATGGTATTAACACTGCAATTATTTTTAAATTGATGAGAAACCCTGTTTTTAAAGCGTGACAGATATGAAAATAAGCGTTTTTTTTTGGCCAATTGATTTATTTAATATATTTTAACCTTCAGTGCAGTAATAACTGAACACAAATCTTTGGAGTTGCATTTTTTTAAAATATCGCCATATTTAACTGTGATTTATTTACATAAAGCAAACCACAAAACAACAGTGACCGCTCTAGCGATACTTAGTTTGAGACAAGCACTTATATCCAACTATATATTTTGTCTGTTAAATAAATCAAAGTGATTGATTAAAATCATTGTAAATTATCTTTTACAATTATTCCATTGGTAATAAAAGTTCTACGTTTTCCCACCATTCATAATCTTGTGTGTTTCTTGATTTTGAGGTAGTTTCAAAAGGGAAATCGAACTAATTCAACATTCAAAAAATAACCATTCTGTTATGACATTTATTTGATAATTTTTAAAACACATATTGCCACTTAGATGACCTTTTTGGTTTAAATATTCAAGATATTTAAAAATGTAGTTGAGGTTGTATGCCCGAGGAAATAACTTTCGATAAATCCACCACAGACTGCAATAACTGTCATGTTCTTGTATTGGATATTATAGTTTCACACTTGAGACTAAATGAACACATGTTTGACGACAACTCACATAATCTCCCAATCTCGATAAATAAAATACAGTGTAAAAAACGATCAAGGAGACACGTAAATTCATAAAAATTCATAAATCAATCAAATAACAAAAACACAACAAAAAGGACACACAATTAACCCAGACAGTATCAGTAAAACTGAAATGTAAAAGTGAAAATTTTTTGATTCCCTTGCGAAACTCTAAAAGTATTCATCGTAAGTAGACGTGGTCTTTTTTTCAATATGATAGCCTATTTTGAAGTTTATTTTTCACATAACAGAAATGGCGATGTCTCAACTCTGGTATGTTGGGTTTTCGGAAAGCGGTCATATTGTTTGATAGTTTGATGATATTATTGATGTAAAACAATTGTTCTGAATTGTGTATTTTAAATAAAAACATCTTAACATAATACATATTGTCCTATTAATCATGTATACAATGCCCATTTTGATGTTCAGTAAAGCTTAAATGTAAAAGTGTTGCTTTAATTCTGATCCCCTGGGGAAAAACTTAAGTATTAGGACATCGGAAGTAGACGGGGTCTTCTTTTACAACTTTTAACAACTGCTGGTCTTATCGAAACAATGTATTTCAATCCATGATTAGCACATTCAAAATTGATTATTTTACCAGCAAATGACTTCACGGCAAACAAGCAATTATTTTCATTAATAATTTAGAACCTTATATTGAATTTGTCCCACGTATTTGAATGTCATTTTGCGTAATTTTTATTCTATCATTGCAACCCGGGAAAGAAGGATGATTATAAACTGTATTGTTTTGTTGTCATTTGCTGAAATTGTGAATTCAATTAAGGTAACTCATTATTTTATCAATCAAAACATATTTATATATTATTATTATTATTCAATTGTTAACTTTAAAACACCACTTTTTTTTATCAGGAAAAAGCAATAAATAACAATTTTATGTCATTACATATGAAGGGTGAAATTGCATGTTGTGGTGTGCATGCAAAGTAGGAGACACCCTTTACTTTTCGAGTTCATCATGTTCATGCGACCGAATCTCTCAGTTTTTGTTGGTGAATTAGATAAGATTTCCTTATGGAGTGAAGAGACTTTAATATCTGGGGGGAAACATCACCAAACGAAACGAGGCTGTACAAATAGAAAAGTTTCTTGATTGTTTTTATTTGTATAGTTTCTTGATCATTTGTTTTTGCGTTTTTATGAGCAATAGCATCTTGCCGAGAACGTGTCACAACAGTGAACATACATGACTTATTTACAGTTTTTTTTTAAAGGGGTAATTATTGCTACTACCACACAAAAGCCTTATCTGTATCTTTTACATGTAAAATCAATCTAAGATAAACTTAACAGCTTTTTCTTCAATGTGATGCTATTCCACGATCAACCAACACTAACAGTGGCGAGTGTAAAATCGGGTGCTTTTAAACTGAGGCAACACATTTCTTTGGCCAATGTAACAGACGTTATGTTTTAACTTCTGAATTAGGAACATATATAGATAAAAACACAACAAGTTGCCTGTTTAAATTATGATAATGATTATCACACTGTAAGATATTTGGGCAAAAGGATTTTCGACGATTTTAATAAAGACACAGTCAGGAGACAGAAGTGGTTCAAGATTGGTGCGTAAAATTAGGGGACCTTGGATTGATTACGATTTTAATTTTGTCATATGGAATTTATTGTTAAAGTATATAATAATGTATATAAGATAGATATAGTTTTTACATCATAATAAACAAAATTAAAGCTTCAGACAAAAGCAATAACATTGTGAAAAGTGTTTCAATTAAAATACAAAACGTATCATATACAGTTGGATGCAGACCAAGCATTACATGAAGTAAACGCCCGTTAACGCCGCGTGCACATATTCCGCTAGTTTACTTTAATTTTCGCGTTTACTATAATTACGTTAACTTGATCAAAATGGAAATTTCTAATGTCTACCCGAGTAAACGCGCGTTTACTCTGTGTCCGTTTAGTCAGTAGTAAACGGGCGTTTACTTCAGATTTCACAGGTTGATTTTTACGTGCACTTAAAAGTAAACGGGCATTTACTACATATTTCACAACTATATTATTACGTGCACTTGAAAGTAAACGCACGTTTACTTTTCGCGTTAACGGATTGTGAAAATTAACAATGAACTTCGTGTTTGTACATTTCTTTTACGAAAACGACTTTTATCTTAAGATTTTACGTATATGTGTTTCTAACCAGAACAATTTAAAATCACTTTTAATTCGAAATATTAAATCTTATTAATTACAAAAAATCAGTTCCAATACCTTTACTGAGTTGCAGACTTGCTATTTTTCCTTTTTTTAAAAGTTAAATATTCAAAAATCAAAGCGGATAGATGCCCCCCATAGATAGGTTATCCAACACATCGGAAAAATATTTTTATATGATGGGATATAAACATCACGGTTTTCGTTGCTTCGTTCCCCATTTTTAATAGTCTCTTCACCTTGTTTGCATTGGATTTATATGATTTACAATTCTGTTTTGCCAAATGTTCAATCGAAAATTGTACATTGTATAAAAAAGGATACTGATATGGTCTTGTATAAGTATAAACATTTGTACCATATCTCGTCAATTAAAACAGACTTATCCGTAACGATTATGAATGATATCGGGGACGTCCGAAAAAAATACACGTTGTAGATATGAATACAAAATTAAACAAAGAATGCTAAGCTACACACGAAATCAATCAACCGAAATAATAAATTAACAGTACACTATTCAAAGAAGAGAACTTCTAAAACTTTTCATTATAAGACAATAACAATCAAAACTGAGGAGTAAACAAAGACTCACAAAACAAGAGGACATTTACATCAACAGTTATCAATAATAATAAAGAAACAACACGAACTCCACTAAAAACCGGGAGTGAAATCAATCATGAATAATTTTGTTATACCAGTCAGTCTGAGGTATGAAAACTTCTGATGTTTTGTTTACGATTCAATATTTTGAATAAATAGAGGACATGCTGGCAATATAAATTGATGCAAACCAAAACTGTAGTCCAATATTGCTGTTATTTGTATTCTACAACCCATCCTGATATAAAAATATAACTGATTTGCTATGCGGCTATTAAGATTTACATAATAAAGTGTAAATATGGTCAGTTTTGTTTGACCCGAACAAATAATATTGTCATACAAGTCAGTCTGAGGTATGAAATCTTCTGATATTTGTTGACAATTCAATATTTTGAATAAAAATGGGACATGCTGGCACTATAAATTGATGTTAACCAAAATTTTAAGTCATTTTTTTCCAATATTGCTGTTATTTGTATTATACAACCCATTCTGATATAAAAATATAACTGATTTACTATGAGGCTTTTACGATTTACATAATAAAGTGCAAATATGGTAAGTTTTGGTTGATGCGGACAAATAATTTTGTTATACCAGTCAGTCTGAGGTATAAAAACTTCTGATATTTATTTACGATTCAATATTTTGAATAAAAATGGGACATGCTGGCATTATAAATTGATATGAACCAAAATTTTGAGTCATTGTTTTCCAATATTTATGAAATAAGTATAATACAACCCATCCTGATATAAAAATATAACTGATTTACTATGCGGCTATTAAGATTTACATAATAAAGTGCAAATATGGTCAATTTTGGTTGATGCGGACAAATAATTTTGTTATACCAGTCAGTCTGAGGTATAAAAACTTCTGATATTTATTTACGATTCAATATTTTGAATAAAAATGGGACATGCTGGCATTATAAATTGATATGAACCAAAATTTTGAGTCATTGTTTTCCAATATTGATGAAATAAGTATAATACAACCCATCCTGATATAAAAATATAACTGATTTACTATGCGGCTATTAAGATTTACATAATAAAGTGCAAATATGGTCAATTTTGGTTGATGCGGACAAATAATTTTGTCAGACTAGTCCGTCTGAGATATGAAAACTTCTGATATTTGTTGACGATTCAATATTTTGAATAAAAATAGGACATGCTGACACTATAAATTGATGCGAACCAAAATATATATTATACAACCCATCCTGATATGAAAATATAACTGATTAGATGCGGCTTTTAAGATTTACATAATAAAGTGCAAATATGGTCAGTTTTGGTTGATGTGGACAACAAATTTTGTTATACCAGTCAGTCTGAGGTATGAAAACTTCTGATATTTGTTGACGATTCAATATTTTGAAAAAAATAGGACATGATTGCAAAGTTTTACGTCATTTATTCAATATTGCTGTTATTTGTATTATACAGTTCCTCCTGATCTATAAATATAACTGATTTACTGTGCGGCTATATAAATTTACATGATGAAGGGCAAATATGGTCAGTTTTGGTTAATGAGGTCAAAGAATTTTGTTATAAGAGTCATCCTGAATCAGACAGTCTGAGATGTGAAATCTGCTTGATTTTGGTGATTATTTAATTATGGAGGCTTTATTTTTTTTAATAAAAAAAGACATGCTAAAACTGATTATTTTTTTCAGAAAGAGAAATTAACTATGATTAATTTCAATTAATAAAAGAGGTGTAATAGCATTATAAATAACTTGTAATCGTCAATATGTCAATCGCAAATGAACAGTTGGTCGTTTAATTTTGCTGCACTTTATCATTTGATATTTAAGGTCAGTGTATCCAGGATACGATGACATTTTTCGTTAAGGAGCGTTTACTAAAAACAGTAAACGTGCGTTTACTTTTGACGAAATTAGAAGACTCGGTTTTTTTTTACGTTAACGCGGAAGTGAACACGAAAGTAAACGCCCGTTTACTCTTCACAAAATTAAAAGACGCACCGATTTTTCGTTAACGCGGAGGTAAACGTGAAAGTAAACGCACGTTTACTTTTTATGTCTACTGAAATATCGGAGTTAACGCACAGTTAACGCGACGTTTTCTTGAAGTGCACGCGAGTAAACGCCGCGTTAACTTTTTTCGGCCCGTCTACATGTAATGCTTGGTCTGCACTCAACTGTAAATATGATAATTTGTTTGACATCTGAAATGGAGCAAACCACTGACGCACCAGAACGTTACACCATTATGATAAAAATTTGAACAAATCATTCTATATTTTTGTAGTTAACTGCAATAGATAGACATATAATACTGAGAGTTTATTTTTTTAAGTTATATTATATTGATTAAAGTGTGTTAAGTTAAAAATGTCATACTGGTAATCGAAATCAATAATAAGACTACCACCAATTTGATGCGTTGATCCCACTAACTATACATTTAATTTTTTTCACTTATTATGTTGTACATGATGCATATATTTAGGTTTTTCTGACAGTTTGCTCTACCTGACATAAATCTTTAAAAGTATTAGTGTCTGCAAAGATTTGCACGAAATAGTATATAAACTTATCGAAGATAGCAGGATTAAATTTTGTATTTACGCCAAACACGCGTTTTGTCTACAAAAATAACGCTCGAATTTAAAAAAAGTTAAAAAAAAAGGCCAAATAAAGTACGAAGTTGAAGAACATCGAGGACCAAAATTCCTTAAAGTTTTGCCTTAGGTTATCTATTTCTGAAATAGAAAGCCTTAGTATACTAATAATTCACAAGTTTGTACACAGTTAATTTATATATATGTATGACCATATCAATGATAATTAATGTCAGAACAGAAGTGCTGACTACTGGGCTAGTGATACCCTCGGGGAATTAAAACTTCACCAGCTGTTGCATCTATCCATTTTTATCACTGGCCAATCTTTTTAATGACACATTGATGTCCCTTGAGTTCTATCAACTTGCATCTTACATTTATTTAGTTATACTACATGTGATAGGACAGTTCACGTCGAATTTCATTGTCAACCGCTGCTGCTTAAGCATCAATAGTTTGTGCACACTACGCTTTACAACATCCTAAAATTCAGAGAATTCGACGGAGAAGGTATTTTCAAAATAAGCTGCGATGATTCCCAAAAGGGCAATACCATATTATTTCATTTTTTTTTAATTCATTTGATATTTCCCTTGTATTTGTCAGTTTTCTCTGTTAAAATTATCCGTTTTCGGTCAGACATTTTGTCTCTGTTATAATATCAAAAGCCACTTGATTAAAGACAGCATTAATAAACTTGATACTTTTCATTAAGGATGTTCGCTACTCTGATTAAAAATAACAAGCTTTTTAAAAGACTGTTATAAATTGAAAGTATATAAATAAAGAAACTAAAAAAGCAGAAAAAAATGGAGGGTCTGTGTGCTTGTTTTCGAGATATAAGCCATTGAAAATTTGGCGGGAAATAATTCTCTCAAGATTTTTCTTTCACTTAACATCGACACCTTTTTTGTTGAAAAAATTATGAAAAAATAACTAGGATTTCATAAAATTTTGAAATATGGCTTTTCAAATAATATGTTATAAAAAATTGAAAAGAAAAGTAGGGGTTAGTGGGCATTTTTTTTAATGTTAATAGATGGATAAAACCAGAGGATTCCAAAAATCTGGCAAAAATTCAAAAAGTAGAGGGGCAAACATCCTTAAGGTCAATTACAATTGTATACCAGAAGTTACCTTCAGACGAGAATCAATACATTCTTAACTATTTTACAACGTAGTTAATATACGGTATACCTTATGAGAAATTTTGGGGTTTTAAAACATATGTTTTAGTCATTATATTCTGCCAAGAAAAAAAGTGTTGCTCCATTGTTTTTAGTTTCACTACATTTTTAAGAGGAAATGTGATAAAATGTATACAAACAGACATTTATTCTGAGAAGTTGAGAACAAACGTGATAGAACATAATATACAAGATCATAACAGGTGAATAAGTATTTGTGATAAGAGTATATATTATTGAATGTATTATTTTATCAAAAATGATAAACTTTTTGTTTATTTCCCAAATATTAAAATATATACACACATATTTCATTGATGATGCATGTATATATCACTACAATCAAAATGCATTCAAGCAACAACAGATACAACAACAGTACACAACTTTTTGAATTCTAATATAAATTATAGATCCCACATTACATTTCTTTTATTCAAAACACTGAGCTGGCACTTAAATCAATAGTTTTGACACATCAGGATAATATAATAGCATATTTGCTTGCATCAATCAACACTGGCAATGAGAGATACCGGAACTACTGATTTAAGATTTAGCACAGTGTTTTGAATACAAAAAATGAAATGTTGAAATCTATCACTTAACGACCCCGGTATATAATTGTCATTATAGCACAACATTGCTAGTGTAAAATGATGCTGGCGAACATTTTGTTTTAAAGTAGGTTCATTTTTTTAAAAAGTTTAATCCAAAAAATGTCGTAGTCATTGTGCTGTCAATTATATCATACCATTCTATCATATTATTAAATTTCACATTGATGATACCAGTCTATAATGTACAATATAAGATAGAAATATTACCAAAACGGATTGATGCGTTTTACCTTTTTTGCAACACTTAATAGTCTGAGATGTAAACACATATAATTGTAAGTTTTTGTTCGGTATTGTGAATACAAAGGGAAACTCTCAATTAAAGCCTTCTTCATGCCCCAATATCACTTTTAAATTTCTATTATGTAATCCATCATATTTTATCATATTCACTGATTAATGGTTCCGGAATATAGTTGTGCTAAAACTTGCACATATTGGTAGTTCTTACTGATACAGGCAAATATTTCTGCTGGGTAAATGAACCATCATGATTTTTCACAACTACTGATTGTTAATGACTGTTCGCTATTTTGAATAAAAAATGGAATGTTGGCACTCAACATTAAAGCTAACAGAAAATTGTAGTCAGAATTTTCAAATATTGCTGTAATTCATAAAAAGCATTTTATTCTGAGTAATTTTGTTTAATTTACTGACCCCGACATATTATTTAATTTTACAAGACAAATGTGGCAAGTGTTGGTAGGCTTTTATTTCGTTTTTCAAAACATCTTTAGATACATTAACTACTGATTTGTAATGTCAGTTCAATATGTGTTTGCACTCTTATCTTGAACATAAAATAGATTTGCTATAATTTTGTGGACGCCTTTGTCAACAGCTAAATTCATGTAACAAAAGAAAGTGTGGATGTTACGATTATTCAACTGAATATGAAAAGTTTCCAAATATTATTTTCTTTATTGTATACTATTAAACGAAACTGAGATAAATAATCGACGACGCACATTAAAGTGACATAAACATAATATAAATTGTATTAAATCCTTCTACTATCGCAGTATGTTAAAATGTTTCAGCGAATCTGGGAAATATTTATACTTATTTTAAACTGATGGAGGTATATTACCTTTCCGTTCATATATAACTATAATATCAATCGATTAGAATAGATATTTTATGTTGGTATGTTTGCATGGTAGCATTTGATGTAGCTAATTACTGAAAAGATCAAACGTTATCAATATAAATTATCGAATAATTAACTTATAACAAAATCATAAGATTATTACATTTCAAAAGTACTTGTATATTGGCAGAAATTTAAAAAAAAAAACCTCATTCTATTTTATTAGACCAAACACAATTGCCTTGCTGATTTTTAATGTTTGTGAAAGTATCGCGAACTGCTAATGAAATATGACTTATTTAAAACGTAAGAATTAAAGATCCTTTTTGTTAACTTGCACGTCGTTATGTACTTATTACAAATCGATACATTTTTCTTTATTCGTTACATCCAAGACCTGTTATAGTGATATTGCTTTTAAATATGCTTTCCTTATGTCCCCTCAGATACTGTATGAAATATATTAACCAGAATAGTAAAATTCATTATTCACAAAATCATTTCCTGGAACATACCAACTTCGATTTCATCACATTAGATAATTAGATAGCGACAATTTTTATAATTGTATATTTACATATTTCTAGAGAATCAATTTTTGCCAGCTCCTTGGAGTAATTCATACTTATAATTAACTGAGATTACACTTTTTGTACAATAGTCCAGATAACTATTTCTTTATACAAACATATCAAACGCATTGTTGGTTAGAAATTGCAAATTTGTGTACGATAAGGAGGCATTGGAAATACCGAATTATCAAAAAGTGAAAACAGTATTTAATCAAATGTTTGATAAATTTACTATTCAAAAGAGTCTAATATAACTTAAATGCAAAACAAGTCCTTTGTAGGCATATATTCCATTTAATTTGACAGTTGTAGGTAATTAATGCTACATTTTATTGCAGTAAAACATTTTCTTGTCATAAATATGTATCTTGAGTATTTCAAAGAAGCATTATTTTTTTAATTGGGAGTTTCTATAAAATATTTTGGCAACTTGAGGCTACATGGGGGAAATTTTGGGGTTAACTTCCAGTGATGGTCATTTTCTTATATGCAATGAATTGTTTTGTGAAATTAGTTCTATAGTACTGGACATGATAACACTTTACTCATGCCAAGTATTTCATTGTTTCAAACATTGTAAAAATATGCACACTTCTTTGAAAAGTTCAATTGTAACAAAGACTAATAGTGAAAATCAACGGTGGAATTACACAGGCCTTCAACCATTAGAATGTTGTAATAGTTATATAACAGCTGTACTCACACGAAAAACGTCGCGGAACAGTGTATAAACAAAAGATTTTAAGCCCAAAAGATTTTAACAGCCATTATTTATTCATAGCTATTTCATAAGTGTCGCAACCTTCAAACACTGAGTCATTGCAAAGTCGTAAAATTCACGGAATCAAAATTTCTGACAGTCAGGGATATGTTAAATGATTCGAAATTAAATATTATAAGGGTTGTTAAACAACAAGACAAAACTGGCCCTCGGTCACACCCGTTTATAACATTAGTTTAAACAGAAACATGTGCCGCTCATCATTTTGGTAAATTTGGGAATTCATTAACTTATTTAACACTCCTTTTTTTCTTATCGCTATGAGAAAAAAATCTGAACTACCACTAGAAACCTGCAATATCGCACTGGACTTTTCATAGGCATTTACTACTTAACTACATGTCCACACACCTGTCACATAAATCGTCAAAAAAGTTTCCCAATTACATCTTTTCAATTTTTATAAGTAAGTTGTGAAATAATACAGGCATGCAAGGTTTTCTTCTATAACCATAGCTTTACAAATCACACTATTTCATAATAACGGTCAATATATTGTAAATCCACCGGGCTTATTTCATACTACATGGATACTTTTCATTCATTTGATTGGTTTTAATTTCTTTCTTAAAATATATTTTACAATGTTAATATGATTGTTCAAACGAGTGAAATATTCTCGACTAACCATAAACTAATGCCAAAAGGGGGTTAAAGATTTTGTTCAATTTAGAAATTCAATGCTTTTGAGTAATAGATTTTCTGAAAACATTAATCTACCTTTTGATCAAATAAAATATGGATTTTTTTTCGTAAAAGTTAATCACAAAGTTCGTGTGACAAAACAAAGGAAAAACACATTACAATAATAGCTAGACCAATGCTTAGTATGGATATGAAAAAAAAAAGGATTGGCATACAGGAAACAGGCGATATTACAAACATCACATAGTCTTGATGTTTCTATGAACCCACTGTCAAGCAATGAATGCTATTGCACACTAGCTCTTATATTGAAAACAGGTGACAAAATGCGAAACTACACACCTAACTGCGAGGTGCTACCTAAATATAAAATTGTTTTCCCCAGTATCAATGTGTAATACAATGTATGTGCTCTTCAAGCTGTAACGATTAAAATTGTACTTTAGTTTTTAAAATCGGTTCAGTAATAAAGATTATCAGTTGATGTTTAAACGCGAAAACAAATAAGTAACAGAAATACTTGATCAATGTGTTAAACCTTGGGGTAAATTTCTAAAACGTGTCCCTCGTTTCTGTTTAAAATCATTTTAAGTATTTGAAAGCACTTATTGGTGATTTTTTCTGTAAATAGCATACAAAACCTTGGTTGAAAAACTCTCAAATATAGAATAAATTTCTAACAGTACTGGTCTATTTGAATTGAATTAATGTCAAATAATAATATACATTCTGCTAAAGTGTTTATTTGACTTATTCGCATGCCAAAAAAAAGCGATACATTCTGATGATATCATTGAAAGCACAAACTTTGGTTATAAATGTGAAGCTGATGGAGGACAAATTTAAGACTGAAGCAAGTCTTGTGTCAAATTTTGTGTATTTGGTTGCTAAGGACAGTAAACAATAAAATTAACATGTATTGCCATCCTATCATATGTGATCCCTTCAGAACAAAGTTAGAACCTAACAAATAAAAGATTTGTGGTAAAATGTATCTTAAAAAGTGCATTTCTGTGCTTTTTGATGTGCCATAAGGTAACACCCCCACAGTATGATATCAAAATTTAAATTGAACCACAAAATGTTTAATCATATTCTATTCCTGGCTTAATAATCCATTAACCTTACTGTTTGTGTCATACCTGTGCATATTCATGTGATCAATATTTTCCAAAGATTGGATTTTCAAAAGTTAAAATGATAAAACAAAATTCCGTTTTTGTGTATCCATGACAACATTCTGCATTTATTTACCATAAAATATTGTAAAAAGGGGAATAAAATTGTCACATTTTCCACCAAAATTTGGTTCAAATTAGATTTTCAATGCTTTTGAGTGATACCTTTTGTGAAACTGTTGACCTTGGCTTACCAATTGATCAAATAACAAAAGGCTGTCTTTCGCCTCATTTTTTCGTAAAATTAAATAACAAAATTCGTGCGACAAAAACATTACAATAATTACCAGACCAATGCTCGGTATAGATATGAAAATACGAACTGTCATGCAACTTCCCATCGGAACTCCGTTTACGGCTAAAAAGTTTCGAAAAAAAATTAAAACCTAGAATAGAGTGCTCATTTTCACTAATAATTATGTTTTTCTAACGTCAAAATATAGGGTTGTTCGGCTTATTTTCAACATTTGTATGCCCTGAACTTCGATGATTTTACACTTGTACTTAAATTATGTACTACCCATACCTTTGCTATTAGTCTCCCTCAGAATGCAATGCTGCCGCTAATTTTATTATATTTATAATATAAAATTCACAAATTTGTTTCTATGCGCATGGTGAGATGAAACTTAGATATCATCTTTTGGAACCAGTGAATCAACAAAAAACAATTTTTATATTATATTATATATCTCCCCAAAAGAGTTGTGGTTTGTAAAATAGATGTTTTTACAAAGCGCAACGTGTAACGACGGGTGCCACATGTGGAGCAGGATCTGCTTACCCTCCGGGAGCACCTGAGACCGCCCCAAGTTTTTGGTCTGGTTCGTGTTGCCTAGTCTTCAGTTTTCTATGTTATGTGTTCTGTACTATTAGTTGTCTGTGTGTCTTTTTATTTTTAGCCATGGCGTTGTTAGTTTATTCTCTATCTATGAGTTTGTGCTCTCCCTCTGGTATCGTTCGTCCCTCTATTGTAAAACAATAATTGCCAATTATACATATGAACCAAAACTACTGTAGCATTTGACAAAAATCGTTTAAACGTTTTTGTAACATTAAACTCATTTAAGAAGTCATTTTCCAAACCTCTTTTAACAAACAATTATTTAACCATTAATATTTGTAATAATTTTGCCCTTCCATTTTGATCAATTTGGTAATTAAAGTGTTTTAAACAAATAAGCTTGGTCTGACCGGTTTTAAGAAAATATTGAATTTTCTGTTTAAGTCTTGTACACTTTTTCTATCGGAATACTTTGGTAAAAAAATCATTTTGACATTGTTTTATTTAAATATTGTTTCAGATAATCGAACGATAATTTGCATTTGCAATCTACATGATCTTATTTAAGTTTTCAAAGTAAAATTTGTTAATTCCGAAATCGAAAATTTAAATGTCTTATAATTAGAATGCTGATTGCCCAACATGCATCTTGCTGAGTACTGATGAAATACAGACATTGGTCTTTTTAATATTTCTTGCAGTTAACTGCATGTTCTTGTGTTTTATGCGTTGTTTATTCGATTATGTATTTTGTTTGAAAGGAGTTACTTGAATCTGACGTAGATTATGTCGTAACAATTCATGAAACGATCACATTCTTGATGCTGCTGAGCTGGTTGATGTGTGTTTATTCTATAGAATCAGTTACGGTAATACTATTTTAGTTTAATCTATATTTAATAACTATCAATATATCTAATAACAAATGCATAACACCGACAGTTAGGCATAATAGTTTCATATTGTGATGTTTTCTTTCTTTCTTATTGAAACTTAATTTAATTACAGTTTCGGCGTAGAAGATTTTATGGAATCATCTTAGGTCATCAAAAAATAAAATCACAAAAATACTGAACTACGAGTTCACAATTGAACACAAAAAATAGAAACACTTTAAAAGATTGTCAGATAAGAGCGTCACTGATGAGTCTTGTGTAGACGAAACGCGCGTCTGGCGTACTAAATTATAATCCTGGTACCTTTGATAACTATTTACACCACTGGTTCGATGCCACTGCTGGTGGACGTTTCGTCCCCGAGGGTATCACCAGCCCAGTAGTCAACACTTCGGTGTTGACATGAATATCAATAATGTGGTCATTTTTATAAATTTCCTGTTTACTAAACTTTGAATTTTTGGAAAAACTAAGGATTTTCTTATCCCAGGCATAGATTACCTTAGCATTATTTGGCACAACTTTTTGGAATTTTGGATCTTAATGCTCTTCAACTTTGTACTTGTTTGGATTTATAAATATTTTGATATGAGCGTCACTGATGAGTCTTGTGTAGACGAAACGCGCGTCTGGCGTACTAAATTATAATCCTGGTACCTTTGATAACTATTTACACCACTGGTTCGATGCCACTGCTGGTGGACGTTTCGTCCCCGAGGGTAAAACCAGCCCAGTAGTCAACACTTCGGTGTTGACATGAATATCAATAATGTGGTCATTTTTATAAATTTCCTGTTTACTATACTTTGAATTTTTGGAAAAACTAAGGATTTTCTTATCCCAGGCATAGATTACCTTAGCATTATTTGGCACAACTTTTTAGAATTTTGGATCCTAATGCTCTTCAACTTTGTACTTGTTTGGATTTATAAATATTTTGATATGAGCGTCACTGATGAGTCTTGTGTAGACGAAACGCGCGTCTGGCGTACTAAATTATAATCCTGGTACCTTTGATAACTATTTACACCACTGGGTCGATGCCACTGCTGGTGGACGTTTCGTCGCCGAGGGTAAAACCAGCCCAGTAGTCAACACTTCGGTGTTGACATGAATATCAATAATGTGGTCATTTTTATAAATTTCCTGTTTACTAAACTTTGAATTTTTGGAAAAACTAAGGATTTTCTTATCCCAGGCATAGATTACCTTAGCATTATTTGGCACAACTTTTTGGAATTTTGGATCCTAATGCTCTTCAACTTTGTACTTGTTTGGATTTATAAATATTTTGATATGAGCGTCACTGATGAATCTTGTGTAGACGAAACGCGCGTCTGGCGTACTAAATTATAATCCTGGTACCTTTGATAACTATTTACACCACTGGGTCGATGCCACTGCTGGTGGACGTTTCGTCCCCGAGGGTATCACCAGCCCAGTAGTCAACACTTCGGTGTTGACATGAATATCAATAATGTGGTCATTTTTATAAATTTCCTGTTTACTAAACTTTGAATTTTTGGAAAAACTAAGGATTTTCTTATCCCAGGCATAGATTACCTTAGCATTATTTGGCACAACTTTTTGGAATTTTGGATCTTAATGCTCTTCAACTTTGTACTTGTTTGGATTTATAAATATTTTGATATGAGCGTCACTGATGAGTCTTGTGTAGACAAAACGCGCGTCTGGCGTACTAAATTATAATCCTGGTACCTTTGATAACTATTTACACCACTGGTTCGATGCCACTGCTGGTGGACGTTTCGTCCCCGAGGGTAAAACCAGCCCAGTAGTCAACACTTCGGTGTTGACATGAATATCAATAATGTGGTCATTTTTATAAATTTCCTGTTTACTAAACTTTGAATTTTTGGAAAAACTAAGGATTTTCTTATCCCAGGCATAGATTACCTTAGCATTATTTGGCACAACTTTTTGGAATTTTGGATCCTAATGCTCTTCAACTTTGTACTTGTTTGGATTTATAAATATTTTGATATGAGCGTCACTGATGAGTCTTGTGTAGACGAAACGCGCGTCTGGCGTACTAAATTATAATCCTGGTACCTTTGATAACTATTTACATCACTGGGTCGATGCCACTGCTGGTGGACGTTTCGTCGCCGAGGGTAAAACCAGCCCAGTAGTCAACACTTCGGTGTTGACATGAATATCAATAATGTGGTCATTTTTATAAATTTCCTGTTTACTAAACTTTGAATTTTTGGAAAAACTAAGGATTTTCTTATCCCAGGCATAGATTACCTTAGCATTATTTGGCACAAATTTTTGGAATTTTGAATCCTAATGCTCTTCAACTTTGTACTTGTTTGGATTTATAAATATTTTGATATGAGCGTCACTGATGAATCTTGTGTAGACGAAACGCGCGTCTGGCGTACTAAATTATAATCCTGGTACCTTTGATAACTATTTACACCACTGGGTCGATGCCACTGCTGGTGGACGTTTCGTCCCCGAGGGTATCACCAGCCCAGTAGTCAACACTTCGGTGTTGACATGAATATCAATAATGTGGTCATTTTTATAAATTTCCTGTTTACTAAACTTTGAATTTTTGGAAAAACTAAGGATTTTCTTATCCCAGGCATAGATTACCTTAGCATTATTTGGCACAACTTTTTGGAATTTTGGATCCTAATGCTCTTCAACTTTGTACTTGTTAGGATTTATAAATATTTTGATATGAGCGTCACTGATGAGTCTTGTGTAGACGAAACGCGCGTCTGGCGTACTAAATTATAATCCTGGTACCTTTGATAACTATAAACATGGTTAAACCCAATGGTATAGATTTTCAAAATAATGCTGGTTTATCATGGATTTAAAGGATCTACAGGATCTACGTTACCATAAGAATATATGGAGGTAGTGATGTTTTTGTTAAAAAGTTAAAGTGTATATGTTGGATGCAAAATTTTACTTCTTTGTAAATTTTTTGACTGTTTTAGTTATTTCGTTTTTTATTTAGCGTACATGTAACATTTGTCGTAAGTATATGACAAAGAAATTAATACATGGCCTTTTCCATATCGGCTCGGATATCATCTGCACCTCGACTACGTATGGAGATAATATGGGGTGTCGGGATAATAAACGGGCCGATATGGAAAAGGTCATTTATTAATTTCTGTATAAAACTTGCATCGACACGAATTTGATTATAAAATATTTTCAAATAGCGTTGAACTAATTATGTTTATCCATTTACAAAATTTTAACATCACGATTTAAACAGGTGAGGAAAAAAACAATTTGTTTATCAATTTACTTCATTTCTTAATAGAACCCTTTAAAGAACATAAACACATCAAATGTTTTTCTTTTTTATTAAAATTATCAAAGGAACTATCATATGTGTATTCTTTATATGACTGTATATCCGATCACCCTATTCTATGATGTTCTGCTAAATATGGTTTAGTGTATTAACCTAATATCTAACAACATTAACACAGAAAATGCAAAAAAAAAACCAAAACAATTTCAGTTATAAAGCAGTAATAGGAGTTGAGGTTACAAAACATATTTTTGAAGTAATGACAAACAAATCCTTATTTTTCAAATGAATGCTTGAACTAAATGGTTTGGTGCCTAAATGAAGAACAAAACCTTTACAATCGCAACGTTACATTAAACATCAACGTCATGAATTAGAATTCACAGCATCAATTAAAAAAATGAGGAATGTTCTTTACGTCTCTTTCACGTGAGGAAAAGATTTAAAAGGGCAACAGTCATTTCAACAGTGTATTTTAAACATATCTTTAAAGTGTTATTTCATTTTACGTCTGGATGTATGATGCTTGATTTTTAACTGCTATTTCACAGTCCGAAGGCAAATATGCAACAAGAAAAATTTATATCAAGGCCGACTGGTCGTCGTTGCACTCAGTCCAAAATGCATTATGTTAAGTAGAAAAGCAGCAAATCTCAACATTTAGCAGTTATGAACAAGTCATTGAAATGTTTAACATGCTGATATATTATTATATCCTTTATTTGGATAGAAATTTGATAAATTATCTCACAACAACATGAAACATGTAATTGCCATCTTTAATGGTTTTTTTAAAAAGATGGGATAATCTAGGACTCCACAATAATTCAAGCTAGCAAATAGTATCTATGAAATGTCTGCAGCTGTTACATTTACCACTGTTTGAAAATTTGATTGCTAGTTATACCTGGTGTAAAAACCAAATCAAATACGTTGTTACGATGGCCACATAGGACGATCACAAGCATATACATTTTTGCCAATCATTTATTAGATTATTATAATTATCGCCGTGTGTACTATTAACTGAAAACAGTAACATTCAATGACAGTTATAAGAATGCATGCGTTATTTTCTACCTATTGCCATTTCAAACTAAGTTCTTCTGTAGCTTTTACATCCCATGCTTTATATCTCGATCACAATTAGTCCATTTCTCTAAAAGGTATCAATGATATATCTTTGGAAAAAAATCTCACCTTTCTATTTCTAGTTTCGAAAAGATGTCTGACAAAAAGGTTTTTAAGTGTGTTTTAGAAGACATTCAATCGCATGCATTCTTATAACTGTGAATAAAAGAAACTCTTTAGAATTCCAAGTATATACATGTTGGAACTAGAAATAAGGAAAAACTTGTATTGTACATATGTTAGATGTTAATCAGTATGAATTTAATGTTAAATATTTCTACCTAGATTCTAATACTAATAAAAAAGAACTAAGATTTTTGTACATAAACAATAAAAAGAAAGTGACAAAGTGCGTGATTAACTTTATTATCAAAAGTATTTTTATCATGTTTATCAGATTATTTTTTTCGAAAACTGTTATAGTTGAAGCGATTTATCTCATTGTAATTTGATGATCAAACGAAAAACATTATGCAGCAAATACAAAATATGTATTCAACTAAGCCTAACTTGTACTATTTATTAACCGCTCTACACATGTCTACATGAGGAAGTCACCAGAAAGAAAAATTGTATACCTGTCTGTTGTTATTTATGTATTATTGTCTCTTTGGTTATATCTTCTGATATCAGACTCGGACTTCTCTTGAACTGAATTTTAATGTGCGTATTGTTATGCGTTTACTTTTCTACATTGGCTAGAGGTATAGGGGGAGGGTTGAGATCTCACAAACATGTTTAACCCCGCCGCATTTTTGCGCCTGTCCCAAGTCAGGAGCCTCTGGCCTTTGTTAGTCTTGTATTATTTTAATTTTAGTTTCTTGTGTACAATTTGGATATTAGTATGGTGTTCATTATCACTGAACTAGTATATATTTGTTTATATGCTAGTTGAAGGACGCCTCCGGGTGCGGGAATTTCTCGCTACATTGAAGACCTGTTGGTGACCTTCTGATGTTGTTTTTTTCTATGGTCGGGTTGTTGTCTCTTTGGCACATTCCCCATTTCCATTCTCAATTTTACAGTATATCAAATCAGTACTTCCCGTTTGCAGTTAAATGTTTTTCCACTTACTAACAACTTTGAAGACATTTCATATGTTGTGGTCTTTAAGATTCGAGGGTTTTGAGCGTTTCAATGAGGATATTTCCAGAAAAACATTTCAGACGTACTAAAAAAGTAAAATAACAATTCTGAGCTCCGAGAAAAATCGAAATGGAAAGTATGTAATCAAATGGAAAAGTCAAAAGCTGAAACATATAAAACATATGAATAACAACTGTCACATTCCTGACCTGGTAAATTCATCTTGAATTGTAATTTGTAAAACGAAATTTACATTTCCTTTATGGTTTTACCTTGTATATTTGATATTGAAACAACCTTCATTGACTGACGTGATCGTTTTGGTGTTGTTCATTCTGAATAGGTTTTTTTTGTAGACTAGCTTTAGTAATTTTTGAAAGAATCGTTAGGAACATGATCCAAATCAATAAGATGTTTATGCATAAACAATTAAATATATTATATAAAATGTAGAATTATAAAAATACAAAATTCCGGGGAAAATTCATATTGGAAAGTCCTTAGTAAAATGGCAAAAACAAAAATTCAAGCACGTCACATGAATAAAAAAACAGCTGCCATACAGTAGGATATTTGGTGTTATGTCTACAATTAGAAATGAATTGACTTCACTAAATACACACGGCTACTACTGCGCATGCCCTTTCAGTTAAGAGATATGTTGATGGCATAAACCTGGTCCGTTAACACAAGCCTAATTCGTAGAATTTAAAATTTGCGTTGCGTTTTCTATGTAGCGTTCCCCGGTTTCTATCAATTAATCGACAAGTAACCCATTTCAATTTATCTGTTTATAATACCTGTTGTGCCTATCAGTTGGAAAAATTTAAGTTCTTTATATATTATCTTCATCTTCTTCTTCTTGTGTATATGTATTGAGATTGATTGGGCGAAGCTTACGTTTCAATTTGAATACGGACGGTCAATTTGAAGATGTGTGTAATACAAGGATAATTGCCGATATAATTATTATTAATGATTGCTAATCACCTTTTAGTGTCACCAAACAGATAAACCAAAGAACTGAGTGTACGATATGAGAGGAATAGTATAGTTTACGATTTATACCATGTATACATGTATATGCTGATTCATTCCAATAATTACCAGTATATCATGTTTTGAACTGAACATAAAGCTGGACATCCATGTATCTAAGATTACTACGTAAGATTTAGCTTGTTCTCGCTTTATATGTTATCTTGTTTTAAACGAAAACTAGCTTCCTTAGCATTATCACATATGCATATCCAATATAGACAAAATATAAAGAAGTATTTATTTTGTTTATTTTTCAGAGTCAAGTACAGGTAATTGGTGAGTTCCTTTTGATATATTTCACGTATTTTGATAATATATGATACTAGTTTTATTTGTTATCTTTCATCCAGCAATCATCAGCAAGATAAGTTCACTAGGAACTAGGAGGGAGAATTAAACGTATTGTACATATAATGCAAATTTTCGATACTCATATTTTAGAGTACATTTAATCTTCTTAAGGATGTTCGCTACTCTGTTTCAAAATAACAAGCTTTGATAGATAGATATAGGAAGATGTGGTGTGAGTGCCAATGAGACAACTCTCCATACAAATAACAATTTAAAAAGTAAACCATTATAGGTTAAAGTACGGCCTTCAACACGGAGCCTTAGCTCACACCGAACAACAAGCTATAAAGGGCCCCAAAATTACTAGTGTAAAACCATTCAAACGGGAAAACCAACGGTCTAATCTATAAAAAAAAAACGAGAAACGAGAAACACGTATATATTACATAAACAAACGACAACTACTGTACATCAGATACTGTTATAAATTGATTGTTTGGAAATAAAGAAACTAAAAAAGCATAAAAAAGATAGGGTCGATGTGCTTGTTTTCGAGGTATATGCCTATGAAAATTTGGCGGGAAACAATTCTCTCTAGATTTTTCATACACTTTACCTTTTAAAAAGATGAAATAATAACAAGGATTTGATAACATTTTCACAGAAGACCTTTTAACCTATATGTAATCAAATTATGACAAGAAAAGTCAGTGGGCAATTTCTTTTTAATGGTACTACATTTGTATATGGATAAAACCAGAGGATTCAGAAAAGCTGGCATACAAAAAAGGAGTAAACATCCTTAAGTAAATTATGTTTCCTCAGTATTTAACCTCAAGGGAAGGTAACCATTGTAAATGTATGTATCTAGTCATTCAGTAATTACCAATATCTTCGTGTTAAACGTATGCAGTAACTTAAATGTCTTTTGCACAGATAACAATGCGTATGTTGGATGTTTTATTGATACAGTATCTCTAAGACTGTTTCCACATCAATACTTGTTGAGCAGATATCATCCAGATACAGAAAACAATATGTGCTTGCTTTACTGTAAAGAAAAGGGATATATGTACTCTGGAACACAGGTATTGGTGTAGTAATGCAAAGATAATTTAACATATTACACACGTAATTAGACAATATTTTGATTGAAGGAAAAAGACATCTGAGAAAAGTACTTCAATTCCGGAAGAAATTTATTATTTCCAGGCTCTCACTTAATTAAAATAGTTTTCTAACAATATGCCAAACAAAATAGTTAAATTTATTTTATTATGAAAGACTTACAAAAATAATGTTTACGTTCAATTAATATATGGTCATTTTGATAGATTTTCTGTTTGCAAGAGTACTCCAAATACTCGAAATACTAATGTTCTTATCCCAGGCATATATAACCGTAGCCGTATTTGCACAACCGTTTTGGAAATGTTGGGTCATCAATGCTCTTCAACTATGTACTTGTTAGGCTGTTTAAATATTTTGATCAGAACGTCACTAATGAGTCTTATGTAGACGACACGTGCGTCTTGCGTATGAAATTATAAGCCTGGTACATTGATAACTATTATTCAAAACACATGTCAACAGAAATAAAAAAAAAACCCACAAAGGTTATATTTGCGCTGTCATGAAACCATCTATATACAGTTGCTTCCGAAATTAGTTCTTCCTTTTTGTTTGCAACAGTCTATGTACGAAAATAATTTTACATTTTATGAGTTACAGCATAACATTTTGAAAGTGGGTTAATATCAACTATTAGTAGTCTATTAATATTAACTATTAACTGTATTGCAAATATCCCGTTTACATCATCGTATAGTGACGTACGTCGCACATTCGTGGGTTATTGTTTGTCTTCTGACAATTGAACCAATTAGCACATAGATAAGTGGCACTTCGATGAAATCTGATTTTTGTTACAAAATTATTGTCATCTTTTTGAAGATAAAGTACGACACAAGTTACATGTTGACTAAATTATATAAACAAAATTCTTCAAACACATGAGACCTTATAAAGAGGTAACGCTGATAAAGGCACAGGGGAACCAGTATGTATCGGTATTTAATACAGCGATGATTTAGTGTCCAGACTTTTACCTTGCACGTTGGATATATCAAGTAAACAACCCCTTCACGAATATGAGGTAAACGTGCATGTCAATGGGGAGATATTCAGCTTTATCTTACCTCCTATACATTTCTGGGAATATGACGGGTTAAACGCGTCCTGGTGGAGACCGTGTTTATTTGGTATTAGGTTAGTAGGGAGGCGGGGATTATTTCATACACAGTTAGTATTGGTGTTTCTTCCCTTTATAAAAGCAAAAAGGTACTGAGAAAAAATCGTAAAGGCCGTTTCAACAGACGTAGAATTTGATGATTAAGATGGAATAAATTCATAAAACAAGTAGCTAGTTTCTTAATACTAACAGTATCGAAGTCTTGCTCATTATGATATGCCACTAGTCTGTATTTCACATGTTAAGATAGTCGGTAAGATAAATTCGTTACACAGTGTGCTAGTGAGGTAATACGGTAAATATGGAGTCAGTAATATGAAATTTACTGACCCCATATATACCGTATTAGGTTACAAGCACACTATGTAGCTTATATTATCTGCAAAAGACGATAATAGAATACAAAAAAAAAAACACCATTGCAAACTCACCTTCATCCCATCAATATCATTGTAGTCATTATCAAAGCTAATTCTGAGTTCAATCAGAATACGTAAAGATTATAAAACTATATTTTTGAATAAAATTAACATTATGAGAAATACAACAAAAACTGTATATTTTTGTGAATATAAATGGAGTGGTGGGCTGCGGCACCGACTTGTTCACCACGACACATTTATGATTTTATGTTAGAATAAATAAATATGGTTTGAAGAGGTATGATGAGTTGATTCTTAAAATATCAATTATATATCCATCAAAAGATTGATTTTTTTTTATTTATGTGGTAACCAGTTCACTAGTAAACACTAATCTGGAACCATATTTTGACAGTTCAAATCGTCGTCAGTCATGAACAGTCTTGTTGAATTCAAATGTACATACTATTGACCTTAACCGAATTAACATAGTTAATAATTTTTAGTATGGTTTCGAATGCTATTGTGGAGATGACCCTTATCAACACTGTCCTGATAAATACGTACAGGATTATGATTGTGATATGGAGTGTTATGGCGATTCTGGTCAGATGTGTGGGGGATTTTGGAGGATGTCTGTGTATAAAACAGGTAAGGGATTTGAATCGTCAACGTGTGTAATTTCTTTTTTTTTTTTTTTTGAAAATCATCATTAAATATTTTGTATTTCTCATTTCACGGTCAAACGATTCATTATAATTCGATGGATACCAATTTTAGTTAATTTTGTTGGTATAGTTGAACAAAGCAATTAACTGTTTAACAGTAAACAAATGTTCTATAGGACTGTATGAAGAATTGGACCAAACCACAAAAATAAATATCCAAGAACAAGTAAGTTGCACTTAATCCACGAAAATTGGTACCCACGAAAAAAAAATGAATCCACATGTTGTAAGTTCTATCAGAAAAAGGACAATATTTTGTTTTGGTCCAATTGAATCTTTTTTTGGTGTTAATAACTTTTTAGAAAAGAAAGAAATGACAATCTAATTGTACATGAAACTTGGATGTGCTTCTAGATAGAATTATCATCGTTGTTAGTTTTTATTTCTTACAAAGCTTTTTTTAAAAGAGCATTGCTTTCTAAACCATATTGTCAGAAAAAAACCAACATAAAACCCATTTGTGATGTGGCTACTCTAGGTAAGATAAAATCCATATCTCAATCAAAGTTCTGTATCTGTTTTTGTTCACGTTCTGTCCTCGTATATTGAGTCGGATTCAAATTCAAGTGTTATTTTTTATTCCAATGTTTTTTTTCTCTATTTCAGTTGGTAATAATATAATGGAATATATGCCTTTAACATTAATTCTACTACAAACCGTTTATTTGTCAACAAGTTTAATAGATAGAAATATGAAGGATTGCAAACGTTAATTATAACCTTACACATTCGATTTATCAAACTTTAATGCAAGACGACAGATGCCACATGTGAAACATGAACTTCTAACCTTACATTTTGGGTATCTGGGATTTTGATTGTGGTTTCTGTTGCACAGTTTTTAGTTTTTCTATGTTGGACAAGGTTCACATATGTCACAAAATGGCCAAAAATATCAACTTAATCATAATATATCAAAAAGGTCACAATTTGATTTGTAAATGAGTTTATTGCAAAAGCCTTCATGCGAAATAAATCAGTTCTTTTCATAAGAGTACAAAATATTCTCCAAAGTAAGTTCATTTTGGACATTTTGTCAAAATATAAAGATTGTGTGCAATTTTCAGACGTAAAAGCACTGGGCAATCCTTGGCCGCCACCTACGATCCAAAATTGTTTGTAACCAAAAGATTCCAATTTTAAAAAGGAATTCATTAATATAAAAACCATTGGATCGTGGATAGCGGCCATGGTTAATTATGCCAAAAGACAATTAAAATAATGGATTTTTTTTAAAACAAAATTAACCTTTAAATGCAATAACGCTTATGTAACTGGTCATAACTTCGTAAGATTTAAAGGAAGGTGTCAAAAAATATCTATTTTGTCTTGATAGTATAATCACAAGAATATATATGCGAAATTTGTAAATAATTTCAAGATTTCAAAAACACCGAAAAATTTGGACCAATTTGAACTCTTCGTGTACTATTATATGTTTGTTGTCTTTATATTTTATCTATCTATGTCGTTGTAACTTTTTTTGACTTATGAGTTTTGAATGAACTTTCTGTATCTTTCGCCTCTATTTTGAAAAGCATATATATCCATTGGAAACATATAAATCACAGCACAAACACAACATCAATGGTTTCAAAGTAACTTCTAGAGAAGGGCGAAATTAAAGGCAGCAATGAGTTGAATGGGTCCTGCTATTCAGAAATAAATAATATATCAATACTTAGTACGATTTGCATTAATTTTATCGTGAAAGTTGAACTAGAATATTTGCAGTATTTTGTATTGATTCAAAGTTGGACCTTAGCCTTTTACTATTTACATAATCACATTCAGCTTAATCTTCAATGGGAAATAGTTATAATTACAATAAGTGGTTGTCAGGTTTTTGATTTATATCAGTTGATTTATGATTGATGGTCATCAAACAAACACGTTAAATAGCAATTTAAATAAAATCTGTTTTTGCAAATGTTTTTTTTTACAGGATATCTTCCATATAAAGAGGGAAAATTGCAGTATCAGTTAATCTCAAATAGGACGATACTTACATCACTGTCTAACCAAGTCCTGACATCAAGAAGTACAGTTGAATGTGCACGGTATTGCTACATATCTGACAACTGTAAACTGTTTGTGATTTCCACAGCAACAGGACAGTGCAGTTTGCATAACAACTACACCGTTATGTGTGACGGGGTTCAGGACGTACAGGAATTCAAAGTTTATATGATGAAATGAATGTAAAATAAGCCTGAAAAAAACCACGAATACACAAAAATGTCTAAAACTTACAGTACTAAAGTGAACTGGTGTTATCTGGCTATATTTATTTATACATATCCAATTAAACTAAGTGCGGCATGGCGGATTGACATGACTAATAAGCACATGTTTTTTTTTTAAATCGCGTTTTTGTGCTCATTAAATTCTTAAGTCTAGATTTGCAAACAGTTGGATTAACACTCAGTGCAGAAATAATCGAACACTAGTCTTCGTGGTAACCTAATCTTAAAACATAGTATTATCAAATTGTGATTCATTTACTTTATACAGAATTTTTGAGAATAGTTACAATAATTGATAACATTTTCATTTCTGCTAATGAGAGATAAGGAAAGTAAATATTTTTAATCTTATATGTTATTTAGTGAGTATTTATATATATTTTATTTAGAAAATTAGTGTTTATGACCTCATTACACTAAATCCTTTTGACATGGAATGATTGATACAAATGTCAAGATTATGATCTATCTGTAAGATTCAATTGACTTTAAATGTGTTTTCACTAATGTTCTCTTATTTTGTTGTTGTTTGTGTATTGTTTGTGTTTTAGATGCTATTTTGTCTTGAAACGATCTTGTAATTTAAGCATATTGATACCAAGTTTGATATTGTGTCATGTAATTGCATTTTAGGTTAATGAAGGGTTGACCGCCCACAAACATGTAGAATAATTTTTTATCCTTCACATTACAATGTTTAAAATAAAAAAAATAGTGTCACTTTTCATATTGCTTGTCAAGTTAGATTTACAAAAAGAATAAAATAGTTCTTCTAAAAGGTATATTTGTTTACTATTTGTAAGTACAAACCTCTATAATAAATAATAAATGAATGACCTTAAAATTTTTGAAGAAAAAATGCCTCATCATGATAATGCCTCAATTGTAATTTAATAAAAAAAATCTAAAAAATCTGTGTTGAACATTTTTTAGATATTTATTTCCAGTTTGTTTTCCAATTCAGTGTCACTATAGTCATATTGATGAGCTATTTTAAAATCACATAAATATGTACGTATCAATAAATGTGTCAATCATGTAGTACCTTTTAATGATTGTGTTGGTAAAAAGTAAAATCACAAAAATGCTGACCTCCGAGAACAAGTCAAAGCAGAAAGACCCTAATCAAATGGCAAAATCAAAAGATAAACACATCGAACGAATAGATAACAACAGTTATATTCCTGACATGGCACTGTCATTTTCTTAAGTAGACAATGATAGATTAAACCTTGTTTTATAGTTCGCTAAACTCTCACTTGCAGGACAATCGCAGAGCTATTTTGACAACGATCTGTGAACAAAACAAACAGATATATGAGGACAAATGTAAACAAAATATATACAGGTACATCAGTCAACATTGTGTTATTATCTTAATTTTAATAAAACAAACAAATATGTGAACCAACTCTGGCATACTTACACAATGACGGGATGAATAGTTAAAGAACCACATAATCAAAGGCACATCAGAAGGCATATAGACAAAGCATGTTAGCAAAGCCAAAATATAACAATACAAACATTATTATAGAACAACAATACAATTACAGGATGAGTAATTGCAGAGCCACTTCATATGCAAATAAGAAAAACAGATGTTGCAACTGGATGTTATCTGCTCTTAGGTTTGTTCTTCTAGAAAATTAAAACAATGGAGAAAAGAAATATATAACATATTGTTTTTCACTACCCCTTTAGAGATGGAATATATAAATGGCATTTGTTTAGTTTTTAAGTAATTATTTTTTCTTACAATTTATCTGTATTAATCTGATAATTCGCCACCAAACAGGATGGACACTGTTAAATGTCCATTGTGGTAGACATTACGATTGCGGATGTTTTCGGTTAACATGTCTTTTGTACATTAAACATAGTAATGTTCAAACGAAACACATATTTTCGCATATACATCCCAGCTAGTCATTTATAACATTTTTTTCTGAAAAAGAAAATAATTGTGAAATTGTTAATATTATTCTCATTGAAATATAACTTTATCTAAAAACATATACTTATCGGTTTTAATATGCGGTAATTTTCAAACCCGCAAATGAAAAAAAAAATAACATATTTAAATGAACGTTTAAATTCGAATGTTTTGATTTCCTTTACCTGTACATCAAATGATAGTTCTTATCTTTTGTTACAAATACGTGTTTCAGTAAAAAGTTGATGTGCAACAGTAGAAACATGTCATAAAAATGACAAAAGATTTGGTGTGATTGCCAATGAGTCAACTCTCCACAAGGGACCAGGTGACACAGAAATTGTCACCGTACAGCCTTCAACAATGAGCATATCTTTATCGCATAATCAGCTAGAAAAGGCCCCCAAGGGACAAATGTAAAACAGTTTAAGTGTGAAAACTTACGGGCTTATTTATGTACAAAAATGAACGAAAAACAAATATGTAACGCACCAACAAACAGCAACCACTTAATTACAGGCTCCTGACTAGGCACAGACACTAATATACAAAATGTGGCGGTGTTAAACATATAAGCGGTATCCCAACCCTTCGCTATATCTGGGACAGTGGTGTAACAGTGTAACATAGGAACGAACTTTTTATATAATTAGGTTTAAACCTTTTTTTTTTGCTATATTGCAATGTTAAAAAGAGACTGTGTCATATCGCAACCGACATGAAAAGAGCATATGATTCATTTTTTTGTGTGCTATATATAAGGTCAAGCTATATATAAGGTCAAAAAAGATGCATGGATTAAAATAGTGAACAGCTTGTACAACTGGATCATAATTATGGTAGAAAAAAAGAAAAATCCCAAAATAAAGCATCATCTAAAAAAAAACCAGCAACAATTATCTTCATCAAAATTAAACGTGAATGTTGAATCAAAACGTCTTGCATTTTGGTAATTTATAACACATATATTTTTCTACTATACGGGCAAACCAAACCAATCGAGTAATTCAGATATTCAGTGAAACACGATACTGCAGTTGGTATGAGTAATTTGAAACATTGTGTGATACATTACAAATCATACAGGATCTATTTCGAGCGTTTATTTCATCATGAAGTAAGAACTAATGGATAACAATTACATGAATAATTTGACTTTAGAACCTTTTAATTGAAACAAAATGCAGAGAAATATCACTCGGTATTTGTCTTCGTTGTAGTGTTTATTGTCTCATTTGGTCGTTCTATGTTTGTGCAATTGTTTTGTCAGTTTGTTCTTGACTTTTGAGTCTGACCGTCAAATCGGTATAGCCTGCCTCAATTTTAATTTTCTTTCGAAAAATTTGTTTTCTTTTTTAAATATCTTAAAGATATACACACATTTTGTGCTGCTTCGTCCAAATCCGAATGGTTGAAGTCATGAGAATCTAGGAAATGATTAAAAACGAATCAATCATTTAAATCAATTTGTTTTCACTTAAGATCTACAAGTCCTATAGCCATTTTTGAATAAGAAAACAATATCATGGTTTCATTGTCAGATAATTTTTGTTATTTCTAATAGGGGAAAGGTGGTTATTGGTGTTCATTACAGAAATTTATAAAATACAAGTAAAAAAAAAGTCTGAATTTTCTTGTTCGCTCACATCTTGCATTCGTGTTCACAGACAGCAGATACGAGATCCATCCACACGAATGCAAGATGTGAGCGAACATTTCGAAACGTGCAGTAGTGGAAAATTTACCGTATATCCGTTCTATAAAATGAACGAATCGAACAAATATAAAAGACTGGCAAAGGAAGCACACTTTATAAATGACTTTCAGCCAAAATTAAACGGATCTACGTAAACACGTTTGATTTATCTCCCCTTACCGTTATTGTAACGTAATAAACGTTACCAACGGCAGTGTCGTCAAGGACATTGTTAAAACGTCGCCTGAAGATTGTCAGAAGGCATGAAAGCGCTAGTGACAATATTTTAACGAACTGTTATTATTTGATGTGAAATGTAGTTTGCAAATTTAAAAATATTATATATATATATATATATATATTTTGATAAATAAAAAGTCCTTGGTCACAAGTCGTTACTATTAACGATAACAATTCTGTCTGATGAACCGCTGGAGATGCGGTGAAAGCGCTAACAGAAACAATGTTCGATTCATGATGTGATTTTTTGTGTTTTTTACTTTTAAATTATATATATATATATATATACATTATAATGCACCTAAGCCATCTTTTTTCATTTGTTTTTTTATCAATGGCTTAACACTTTTTGTGACGAGAATTAAACTGAACTTGTCAAGATCAAAATTATTTTCCTTTACTGTATCAAAGTGCCTGAAATGACGTAACTGACATTTGGATATGTGATGTGAATATAAATGACTTTGTCAATTTTTTATATGAATGTCTCAATAAATGATCAGACAAATAGTACTGCAACTGATATCGAAAAAGACGCTTAGTTAACGAGTTTAATGGTCCGGAATAACACACGGCTGCAAATTGTTTTAAATGATAGAATAATATCTATATTTTAATTTCCGTCGGGTCATAAAAAGTTTCTATGGTCACATTTTTGTATTTTATCCCTTTAATGGGGGTACCCCTCAATTTACAGTTTTGGGTAGTTACCTTAAAATCCAAAAATATATTTTTTGGTTAAATTTCCCGCTATTTTCGTAAATATTTTCTATGCACATATCATTAACGATCATCGGAATGATGAAGACATAAATATTATACCATCTCCAAGTAAAAGTTTCAAACTAAAAGTTGGCTGTTTTTTAGATAGAAATTTAACGCGTTTTTCTTTGAAAACGAGAAAACATATGAGTCTAAAACAGTATTTGACATTTGAGAGGACACAACATATTATTGCGATACTGCATGCAAATTTTGTTGGGCAAATTCCAAACAATTTTGTCAAAAATTCATAATAAACATCATTTGTACCTTTTTTAATTACGGAAATTTCCTATCCGTCAATCAGCTCCACCATTTATTTTTTTCATTCACAATCAATTTGATAGTTTCGATGTGATTATGTAGATTTTGTAGGAAAAGTTAATTTATTTTTGAGTGATTTGAATATATATAGTAGTTCTTTCGTGTATTTTCTGTAAATAAGTTATATTTTTGTTAATAAAATTTTGACTTTATATAAAAGTTAACCAAATCCTTCGGATAAGAGGTTTTTCCGGATACTGACTATAGTTGACATTGTGTGAAAATACATTGTATGTCAATGTTTAACCTCAGAGCAATTAATATGAATGCAAGTGGTCGGGGGAAAAGTACTATTGAAGTTTCGCAGAGATTTGGTGTGTGACAAGGTAATGCTAAAACCAACTTCTCTTGATATTCTGCTTTCCGTGGGCGAATCATCAGTGATGTTATGAGACTTGCACCAGAAGGCAAAATTGGTGCGTCTTTAAATTAAATTGATTGATTGATTGTTGGTTGCTTAAAGTCCAGTGGCAAATATTTCATGCATGTTCAGGACGAGAACAAGCTAACAATAAAAACCATAGGTAGGTTTTGTCATAATAGAGGCCATTCGGGATGATGATCGGGAAAATTTAGACTGCCACTGGAAAATGATGGTTTATTGGATTGGGACAGAAATTTTCCATTGCAACATGCCACCTACGGACCCCTTAAAGAGTTGATGCAAAGGTTTTTAACGTGCAAAGAATGCGACACTCCCTTTACACGAGGCAGCGGATTTAACGTCCCCATTCTGACCGGACGTGACTGCGAACTTGATACATCCCGCACAGCCAAACGGACGCCTAACTTCGTTTTATTGCCGGTCGGGGGAAGACCAAGTGACCCTATTTCGTTTCCCCAGTCACCCCTGGGGAATTTTAATTAGAAACAACAGAAATCCATATATGTGATCAAACTGATCGACATGTAACCTCACAACCTGACACTTTTATACGATCTCGCGCTCAGTTTCTTCCTTGTAGTTTGGATATGAAAACAAGGTTTTTGTGTAAAAGAAAACCCTTTAAAAAAAACAGAAAACTACGCAAAACTGAGTCCTCTAAACGTGTTAACAGTCTTTTAAGTTGTGCTTATTAATGTGAGTAATCATTTATCCATGCATAACCAAGTACTTATTGAAGTCAACACCTGTGCAATTAAGTAAAACAGTCACTGAAAAAATAGAATTTGAACTTGCTGTCAGTTCATTAATAACGATTGTTAGTGATGTGATTTGTTTTTCCATAAGAAAAAGCCTTTCTCATGTGGCACATCCTCTATATATACCGATCAATTTTAGATTGTCTCTGATGCTTACCAAACTGCCAAACTCCAGAACTAACTAGATATTGTGACACCTTACAATTCAGACACAGTGGGGCCAAGGGATATGAATTATAGAGTTTAGCTCAGAACTCAATTTAGGGGATGCCATATCTGCTGCAGTAAAATTGAGGTCTATATTAAGATTTTCAGAATTACACCAAGGTGTGTCTGAAAATATCAAGGATACATTAAAAGAAGAACAATTACTTCATCCTGCCACCAGTGGTCTTATGAGCTATGTCCTCGTTTTGGTATTTCGATGGAAATGATGCCCGCATAGCTTGTTAATAGATATAGGAAGATGTGGTATGAGTGCCAATGATACAACACACCATTCAAGTCACAATTTATAAAAGTAAACCATTATAGGTCACGGTCCGGTCTTCAACACAGAGCCTAGGCTCAAAAGTTCATTTGATAGTTAATCGATGAAAAATAACACAAAGGCGCTTCTGAACTGTATATTGTCCCTAAAGATAACAAAAATTCGTAAATGTATGGCTATTACAAAGTCAATCGTTTCTGTAGCAACATTCGCCCCTTTACATTTGGGACTGGCAGTGCAGATACATCATGCATATGCATCTGGGAATATGGGTCACTAACATTGATCGAAACTTTGTACTCACATTTCTTTTGTGTTTCCTATGCAAAAGGAAGACTATATCTGACGAGTTTGACCAAATCATGACGGTATTTACGCTCCAGATAGCATTTGTACTAAAAAAAACTGTGTTTGCTTTGAACAAACTCTGTCCTGCGCCGAACTTGTTCTTATAAAAAAGGGAAGTGTCTTGTAATGCTAATATGCGTACTGAATCCGCATATGATGACTAAGAGATTGATTCATGTCCCTATTTTATGAATACTTGAGCTATTGTGTGTCGCTTTTAAAAGTTATATAAGGATCATGACTGAATTTGAATTACAACATTAGAAAATTGGCATTGCATTGTATAATTTTTCATCCTTCCCTTAAAAAATCAATGAGTTAACTTTTTTACCAGGATTATCCTACTAAAAAAATGTTTATGCACCAAACTGACTTTGTTTTACACTCAATTTTTTTTTAAACCTCGCATTCGCCTTGGGTGACTATAGTATATTTTGTGTTATTACTGCTCTGTCCAGACTTTGCAAATACACAATATGTATTTATCTATAACTATATACTAATTTTCACAAAATACACAACCTTTTTTGTTTTTTTCAAAGATAGAAAAAATATTGAAATAATTTGATAAACTGGTGTTTTATACTTTAGAAAATAATTCTGTAATATACTATAGTGAAATACTATACACAATATGAAAGTTTATGGATGTGAAAAGGTCAAGGCCACTGCTTCTTTTGCTATGTCTTAAATGGAAAAAAATCAGAAGGTTCCAAATCAACGCCATTTTGTAATGGCAGCTCTTCATATAATTAGTCAAATTTGTCGTTTTAACATCGTTTATAGCATATGCCTATGATTGAATCGTTTTTGTAGCATTCTATTGAATAAATATCAGAATATTTCTCCTTTTTGTTCTTGTGTTTGAAATATTGATATTTTTAGGTCTGACCTTTGACCTCAATTTCACAAAATTGTGACCACTCTGGATTTTTACGACCCAACTTTTCTTATTGTACACGTTGTCCTCTTTCCATCGATATATAATTTAGGTGTGTGTTCTTCCGGACCATTAAAGTTTTAAAAAATGAACTCTGGTTGCAGTACTAAAAACACTATGTGAACTTGGGACTGATATCCTTCGTAAGTGCATTTTTAACTCAACATATATGACAATTGTTATACTATAACGATGTAATGACTTTATTACAAATATCAAAAGGTTGATATAAACAAGTCTAGGCAAAGAGAGTAATTATTGTTTATCTTTGATTTATTTGAAGAAAGTTCTTTTTGGGTAAATTTCAGCGGTAAATTCATAAAATATATGATTTTTTAACCCACATTATATTGGTGTTACATCTAGAGCAGAACCACAATTGCTATATAGCCTACAGCTTTACATAATTGAATACATTATTTATTTCAAGAAACAAAATTATATAGAACTTTTGTTCAAAACGCTATAAGGAAAGGCTTGTACCACGTCAGGAATGTGACAGTTGTTTTCCATTCATTTGATGTGTTTGAGCTTTTGATTTTGCCATTTGATTGGGACTTGCCGTTATGAATTTTCCTCGGAGTTCAGTATTTTAGTGAGTTTACTTTTAACTGATTTTAAGGTTATATTAAACTGGAAGTAACATAAGAGATCCATTATCAAATAAAATAATCAAAATCTAAAACACATCATACGAATAGAAAACAACTGTCATATTCCTAACTTGGTACATGCATTGCCTTTTGATGAAATTTGTTGATATACCATATTGTCTACTGTTAGTTGAGTTTGGATATATTTATTTGTAGAGGATTGAGAAATAAGGTATTGCAACTTATATTTAAGCGGTTATCAAAAGTACTAGGATTATAATTTAGTACGCCAGAAGCGCGTTTCGTCTACATTAGATTCATCAGTGACGCTCATATGAAAATAGTTATAAAGCCAAACTGTAGCACAACACATGGTTATTTGGAATAGTAGTTTATTAAGCCGATCTGATCTGGACCAGTGTCCATAACGGACGGTCTCCCCATAACAGTACAAACAATAGTTTATCTTAAGCTGCATAGACCGATGTGTCCCATACAATAAAATACACAAGTATATCATTGTATATATACAGAATATAAACAGTGTTAAGGTTTCTACGAATTTGACCATTATAGAGCTTAAATCAAAAGATACAGGGATGAATATCTATTAAGTTGACATGTTTTGACCAACCTGGAAATTGATGTTTGAAGAATACACGTATGTCCAGTGTTTTAACAAATTGTTGTTGCTACATGTCACCACCTGGTCTGCATGTAAATATGTTATATGCAACGTAGGGGTCAATTGAACAACCTTTTACAAGGCTTGATGTTCTTAATAGATATTCCCCTGTATTTATTTTATTCAATTTAATAAACATTTTGATAATATATAATCATAAATATAAATATAAATATATATAATACTAGTATATATATCAATTATTGGCGTAAAAGTCAGCATTTCGTGCGTAAAAATGACCACCAAAGTAGGCACGGGGTTTAACTATGCATTTCCCTGCATACTTAAACTGTAGCGATGTATTTCTCTATGAAAAACTTATTTGTTCATTGAATTACGGTATCATTTTTAAAGGCTTTTACATTATCTTCCACATGCACCAAAAATTAGCTCAATTGCGTTTATTTTCGTGAAATGCCGACACTTCGAAATTTCAAGACGTATATATGATGACCTATACGCTTGCTTCAAACATATAACTTAAGAGTGCACGGTCTTTAATCATATATTTCTCATTTAAACTGATATATATATTGCTTTTTATTTATGAAATAGATAAAGTGTAAAATACCTTAATTTTTGGTTAAATTATATAAAGCCAACTTTCTTAGTTAAAAAGATATATTTAATAAACCGATATATACGCCTCGTTAAAAGGGTTTTCTTTTCTAGCAATGAATCTCACGTGATTAAATACGTCACATGTTATGTGAAGGACATTTGATATCATGTACAGTCTGTAGGAAATGGAAGTTATATATTTTGAGATTTACACTATATTACGAGTTTATCAAGGTATGAAAATTCCAAATAGGATTTTATTTGTATTATTTGTTTATTGTCAGTATAATAGATATAATAGATAGGTATTAAATGCATTTAGTTGTTATTTTTGGCTAGATGAGCTCTTGACCTACTTAACGTAATAAATAACAATAGCTTATTTACATTTAAATTTATCACAGACCCTGGCGGATCTAGAAATTTTCATAAAGTAGGGGCCCTCTCTAGTCAACTTTCAATGATTCCACAGTGGCGGATTCAAAAGCGGTAAGATTTTGTGTTCCCTATATAATCCCCCCTTTTTTGTCCTGGGTTGGGAACCCCTTTTAAAAATGGTTTGATCCGCCTGTGTTCCCTTAATATTTAACCACTTTTCAGAAATAGAACCCTGCGCCCCCTTAAATCTACCTCTGGGCTCTGGGTTATATCTCCAATTGAGGTCATATTAGAGAAATCAGGTGTACAAACACCAAAGTAGGCACGGGGTTTAAGTATGCATTTCCCTCTATACATAAACTGTAACGATATATTTTTATATATGTATTGCTTTTTATTTATGAAATAGATAAAGTGTAAGATACCTTAATTTTTTGTTTAAATTAAGTAAAACCAACTTTCTTAGTTTAAAAAGATATATTTAATAAACCGATATACGCCTCGTTAAAAGGTTTTTTTTATAGCAATGAATCTCACGTGATTAAATACGTTATTACAATGATTTTTATAGTTGTTACAATAATGAAACAATAATGACACAAATCATAAACATGAATTTAACTATTTCTTAGATGTTAATCTACAACCAGATCAGAGCCATATACATAAAAAGGCAAATCAGTATATTTATTAGCTAGATGAGCTGTTGACCTACTTAACGTAATAAATAACAATAGCTTATTTAGATTTAAATTTATCACAGACCCTGGCGGATCTAGAAATTTTCATAAAGTAGGGGCCCTCTCTAGTCATTATTCAGTGATTCCACAGTGGCGGATTCAAAAGCGGTAAGATTGTGTGTTCCCTATATAATCCTCCATTTTTTGTCCTGGGTTAGGAACCCCTTTTTAAAATGGCTTGATCCGCCTGTGTTCCCTTTATATTCAACCAATTTTTCAGAAATAGTTCCCTGCACCCCCTTAAATCTACCTCTGGGCTCTTGGTTATATCTCCAATTGAGGTCATATTAGAGAAATCAGGTGTACAAACACCAAAGTAGGCACGGGGTTTAAGTATGCATTTCCCCTCTATACATAAACTGTAACGATATATAATTATATATATATTGCTTTTTATTTATGAAATAGATAAAGTGTAAGATACCTTAATGTTTTGTTTAAATTAAGTAAAACCAACTTTCTTAGTTTAAAAAGATATATTTAATAAACCGATATACGCCTCGTTAAAAGTTTTTTTTATACGCCCGTCAAAATTTTGACGGGATGTATTATGGTATACAAATGTCTGGTGTCCGTCCGTCTGTTCGTCCGTCTGTCCGTCTGTCCGGCGTAAACATGTCGCACCGTAACTTGAGAACGACTTATCCAAATTTCATGAAACTTAATATAGTTGTTTCTTATGATGGTCAAATGATCTGTATACTTTTTGGTGAAAATAAGATTTAAACTTTTTGAGTTACGGCACTTTGTAACTAAAACAGGGGTGTGCTTTTTTTCACATGTCGCACCGTATCTCAAAAACGTTTCTTGATAATTGCTTAAAACTTTACACACTTCTTAGTTATATTAATCTTAATATCTGTATATTTTTTGGTGATGATTCAAAATTTCCTTTTTGAGTTTTTGAGTATTTTGTTAAAAGGGGGAGGGTTTTTTTACATGTCGCGCCGTATCTCAAAAACGATTTATGATTATTGCTTAAAACTTTACACACTTCTTTTTTATATTAATCTAAAGATCTGTATACTTTTTGGTTTGATTCAAAATTTTATTTTAGTGATATTTGTAAAATAAAACAGGGTGGGAAAGGGGGGAGGGTTTCACATGTCCCGCCGTGTCTCAAAAACAATAAATGGTTATTGCTTAAAACTTCCTCAGAAACTAGAGAACTATGATTATCGCATAAAACTTCCACACAAGACGTCGGGCGTAAGCTGTTTTTTTTTTATAGCAATGAATCTCACGTGCTTAAATACGTTATTACAATGATTTTTATAATTGTTACAATAATGAAACAATAATGACACATATCATAAACATGAATTTAATTATTTCTTAGATGTTAATCTACAACGAGCCATATACATAAAAAGGCACAACAATATATTTATTAGCTAGATGAGCTGTTGACCTACTTAATGTAATAAATAACAATAGCTTATTTAGATTTAAATTTATCACAGACCCGGTTGGATCTAGAAATTTTCATAAAGTAGGGGCCCTCTTTAGTCATTCTTCAGTGATTCCACAGTGGCGGATTCAAAAGCGGTAAGATTTTGTGTTCCCTATATAATCCCCCCTTTTTGTCCCGGGTTAGGAACCCCTTTTTAAAATGGGTTGATCCGTCTGTGTTCCTTTTATATTCCACCAATTGTTCAGAAATAACACCCTGCTCCCCCTTAAATCCACCTCTGGGCTCTGGGTTATATCTCCAATTGAGGTCATATTAATGCAGTTTTCATCACTTATTTTTCAAGATTCATCATAACACAAGTTCTTTATCTAATAATGTATATGGCTGAATCCGCCTCTGTAGAAATTCTCTTTCTGAAACACAAAATGCATTTAACTTTTACACATCTAGTGTATGACAGATCTTAAAACTTTTCCAACTGAAGCCAAAAACCAGAAAACTTTTTATTCTCATAGTGGTGTGAACATGATTGTTGTTCCCATAATACTTGTTCCCCCTGGAACAAGTCTTTGAATGGTAATAAGTTCTTTGGAACAAACATAACATAATTTTATTTCCACCTTCTTAAGATATTTTCCTGGAACTAAAATGTTATATGGTTTCATAATATCTGTTCTTTTAGAGAGAGTGTCATTTGATTTTTTATACTTGATCACACCTTAGTTGATATTCACCTCACATTTCATTTACCTGGACATGAAGTACATACAAAGAACATGAAGAGTGGGCAAGAAAAGGGGAACGTGAACCCTGGAACACATATTTTTTTTTAAAATCTCCGGACTGACTTTAAATTTAGTCCCTGTTTATTTTTTAATAGACTGTGAGAGAAATCAGGTGTACAAACAAGAAACACGAGGCCGGGATAAGGTACCGGTACTTCATGTTTCTCTAACAAATGTAAAATTCAAAAAAAATATTATAACACTAAAAAAAAATTATAAAAAGAGATACTGAAATGTTTTATTTAGTGTATAAAGTGTTTTTTCAAAACTAATATATTTTCTCGTTTCAGCTGAAAGTACCTCTCTAATAACTGTTTATGTGCTGCTTAAAAATATATTGCAGCACTTCACAGTTGCTTGAAAGGTTGAAAATGTCATCATGCAGAAATTAGAGCAGATTCCTCAGATTAAAATCATTGAAAATGGATAGATGCACTGGTCCTGGTGGTATACATCGATACAATTAATCTTAATTACATTTGGAATGAAAATTGTCTTCTTTTTTGTTTTTTTTTTGCACGATAAAACCAATATTTAAAGTGAGTCACTCGTTAAAAGTAATGTTTATCCCATTCTTAAACCAATGCATGTATATCATCAACTTAGTCTTCTGTGCATTTCTAATGCAAAATAAGGCAAAATGTTTGGTCCGATTTGATTCTGTTATTACAAACTTTTTAAACAAATTACTTCCCTTTGTTAATCTGAGACTGGTTCCATACCGGACAATTTGGCTTTTGCCAATGCAAAGTATGATGGATTGAAAATGATGTATCGGCGGTTAAACTAATTTTGTATGAAAAATAATTTCTGATGTCGTAAGTATTTATCTAAACAACAAGAGGGACGAAAGATACCAAAGGGACAGTCAAACTCATAAATCTAAAATAAACTGACAACGCCATGGCTAAAAATGAAAAAGACAAACAGAAAAACAATAGTACACATGAGATGTATTAACGACTAACTTCTTTCGATGACAGAAACCAACCCGCGTCAGCATACACTTCAAAATTCATTTTTGATGGGGGAGTGTTATGACGACAAACGCTCGAGAGCTGTAACCGAGGTGTTGAATAATGGACATTCATTTATCTGTCTCACGACTTTGGTACTGATTATGCTACCTGTCATCGTTATTACTACGTCAGAAACTCGTAGACTAGTACGCCATCATCGTTGTTAGCGGGCTATCAAGCTAACCAACCTGGGCCTGAAAGTAGCCGTTGTGAAGTACAAAAGAAACATCAAAAGAGTAAACAAACCAAAAATAGCTCAGCATAACCAAGATGGCCGCGCACCAAAATAGCGGCCTTCAACCTGTTGCTGATTACCAAGGATTTGTATAGTAAGTCTTACTATACAAATCCTTGTGATACCAACTGCAGAAAATATCTAAAGCTCACCAATTGCCCGCGGGATGTATATCCAGTCAATGTCGTTAAACACTTCCATCATCATCATGTTAAAGCACGTACAACAAGATCAAAGCCACAAACATGATAAGCAGAAAAAAAGCATTATTATAGTCCATTTACCAATTCCCGACCCTGTAATTAGATACCTTTTTTTTAGTTGTCTCCATTATGAGGGACATTCATTTTTTTTTTATTACAATGGAGAGCTAGCAGGAACAGCAAATTTACCTGTGCGTAATCTCAGATTTTGAAATCTTTTAATTACATTAATTTGTTGTTTAGATACATACTTACGACATCAGAAATTATTGTTAAAAACTTCCAAGTGCTCCACGAAACCTCTTTCTAAATTATTAACATCTACTTTATCAGCAATCAAAAATGGGCTTCAAAGTTATTGTGAAACTGCCTATTCTAGAGGTGGCGTGAATCAGATGTGGATACTTAAAAATTCCAAAGATCTTTTAGAGTACATACAATCTAACTCTCTTTCATCTTGTAACAGTGTTAAAACATTTGACTGTTCTACTCTTTACACAAGTATTCCACATTCCAAACTAAAAGACGAAAGAGTTGGTATTACTTTGCTTCATAAAAAAGAATGGCCAACGTAGATACAAGTATCTTGTCTTAGGGAGGGATAAATCATACTTTGTAAAGAATCACTCTGATTCAGACAAAAAATTCTCTGAAACCGATATTATCAAGATGCTTGATTTCTTGATTGACAACATATTTGTAACGTTTGGAGGACGTGTTTTTCAACAGACTGTCGGCATCCCAATGGGAACAAACTGTGTCCCTCTACTTGCCGACTTGTTTCTTTATTATTATGAAGCTGACTTCATGCAGGAACTTCTTAGGAAGAAAGATAAGAAGTTAGCAATATCCTTTAACTCTACTTTCCGCTATATAGATGACGTTCTTTCACTAAACAATTCAAAATTTGGTGACTATGTGGAACGCATCTATCCCATCAAATTGGAGATAAAGGATACTACAGATACAGTTAAGTCGGCTTCATATCTTGACTTACATCTAGAAATTGACAATGAGGGTCGGTTGAAAAAAAAACTTTACGACAAAAGAGATGATTTCAGCTTTCCAATTGTGAACTTTCCATTTCTAAGTAGCAACATTCCAGCAGCTCCTGCATACGGGGTATATATCTCCCAATTGAAACGATATTCCCGTGCTTGCATTTCCTATCATCATTTTCTTGATAGAGGGTTACTGCTCACAAGGAAGCTATTAAACCAAGAGTTCCAAATGGTGAAGTTGAAATCATCCCTTCGTAAATTTTACGGACGCCATCACGAGTTGGTTGACCGTTATGGAATAACCCTTTCATGAATGTGACCTACCGAATTAGACTATTTACCGGATTTGTAATCACATAAGCAACACAACGGGTGCCACATGTGGAGCAGGATCTGCTTACCCTTCCGGAGCACCTGAGATCACCCCTAGTTTTTGGTGGGGTTCGTGTTGTTTATTCTTTAGTTTTCTATGTTGTGTCAATAATAAAAATTCCTAATTTTGAAGCAAGAATAAAACTAAAATTTTCATCGCACGAAATTGAAATAAAATATAGTGTACGAAAATCCATACAAATAAAATATTAAATAACGATATGTTTTGTTTCTATTAAGTTAATGAAATTAAATGAATAGACAACTTTCGAGTTCGATGCATTTCCGTCAAAAACTCTAGTTTTAGTGAACGTCATTTGTGCGTTTAGGGGCGTCGTCACTTCCATTCCAATATTGAACGAGTGGTTGGAAAACTATACTTCTATATTGTACGAATTATTCGGCAAATTGAATTCTCAAAATTGACAATCAGCACTACTGTCATTCGGAATTGTCATTAAGTACCTATATAACAAGCATTATTTCTAGTTTATCCTGCATAATGACGATCATTAAGACGCTTGATGAACTTTAATAGTACAGGGAACAGGCGATCCCCTCTATCTGGTAAATGACGTCACAAAGGCGCGTATAATTGACGAGTTTTTTTCCGGTGACGGATGAACTCGAAAGTGGTCTATTGAATTAAAATTTCCAAACTATATATGTAGATTTCTCATATTTCTCGACTGTCTTCAATTATTACAAACAAAAAGAAAAATGTTTATTTAGCGGGTTTTTTCTAAAACAATATATCTTCATTGTTTTTTGATATTTCAAAAGACATCTTATTTTGTTTGTTTGCCAAGCTTACTTGTATGCGGTTAGTACCATCACTAATAACTCCTAACTATTAAAGACCAAATGACCTAATAAACAACAACAAATGGAAGTTTTTAACGACCTTGACTGGCTAGGCAAAATAAACCTGATAATTGGTATTCAATATATATAATCCTAGGTCATGCCTGCAATATTTCACAAAAACGGCCGATGAAAACTTCGATAACTCCTTAAATGTTAAAACGTTAAAATGATTTTATCAAAACAAAAATTATTAGATGAAGAGTTATATTATCTATCGAATGCATACCTTCACAACACACTAAAACATATATTTCATGTCCTGAGTGCAGTTTGTATGTCCTGCGTGCACTCAGGACGTCCTGAGCGGTGTTTAGACGTACCGGTGTCTTTTGTTTAAGTGTTTCATTTTTTTACATTGTCATTTTGGTGCCTTTCTTAGCTGACTATGCGTTATGGGCTTTGCTAATTGTTGAAGGCCGTACGGTGACCTAAAGTTGTTAATTTCAGTGTCATTTTGGTTTCTTGTGGAGAGTTGTCTCATTGCATGGCAATCATACCACATTTTCTTTTTTATGTTTGTAAAAGTTAACGCACGACAAATGATGAGAATTATTCACCTAGCCCTGGTGTCAGGTGAGCTAAAACATTTGCATTCAAGTATGACTACATATTTTGGAATCAAAACCAGGACACTATTGACTATTGGGCGCGGTTTTTATATAATTATCCTTAAAAGTGTTTTGTGTATGTTCAGTGGAAAATATTACAGAGTAATGAAATGGAGTTTTGAAAACGATCTGTAAAATGTCGAAACATATACAAGAAAAACATACAATCTTCACGCTATACAATAATTTCTACGGAATTGGCTTGTACAATTTCTTTCGACAGGCTTGTAAAATTCTTCTTTACCAGTCAACAGAACTATAATATACAGTGTTAATTTCCATTGTTTAACGCAAGCGTACATTGTAGATAAATAAATTAAATTGTAGTGACCTGGGGTCGTGTCATCGAAGGTGTCTTAGGACTAAGACATGTCCCAAGACCATCGTAGGAGATTTTTTTGCTCTTAGCCATGTTATTGAAACGATCTTATTTTAAGAGATGTCCTAATGGTGGTCCCAACTTTAGGAGTACTACTAAGGTCTTAAGGACATTTTCACTTTAAGGATAACTTTATGAAGTCTTAGCATATAAAATTAAAGAACCTTAGTGAGCACGCTCACATACCCCACGTCCCCACATTGTCACTGGAGAAATTGAATAAGTGTAAGAAAAAAACATTGTATAAGAAAAAATAATGACTAATAATTTCCTGTCAATATGCACATCTACATACAGTGAAACCTGGGTAAACCGAACCCTGATAAAACCGAATTTCAGTTTAAACCGAACAATTTTCAAAGTCCCACACAATTTCCCTATTAATTAACGTTAATCTAACCTGAAAAAACCGAACCCTGTCAACACCGAATTCCGAACGCTTTTTGAAGGCTCGTTAGTAAATTTGTATCTAAAAATTACCTGTCAAAATCGATCAATACCAATCAAAACAATAAAATATAATTAATTATTTGCATGATTTAATTAAACAAACACAGGGTGGCAGAGTATCCCCGAATGTATTTGAGGTTTAACGAACTTGTGAGTTGTTATTACAAACTAATTAGCATGTCTGTGTGCATGTATAAAGTGATTTTTTCGTAAAGAAACGTTAAACTGGTCAGTTACCCCCATCGCCGATAATGACAAGAAAGGAACTTTCCCTCAAATCAATTAAATGAACCTTACTCAAATAATTACGGCCACAAAATCGAAACTGCCATTCTGTAGCTAAACTGTTTAATTAAATAATAGTTTGAAAGCCTTTCACCGGATTAAGAAGTCGTGCAACACAACAAGGTCAATGGATTTCGATTGCTGGATTCCCATTAGAGGCCCTATATATTTGATTCGAATGCTCCCGAAGACTTCCGTTAGTTATTTAGCAACGATAAAGTCCGAGAATAAACTGGACCCCTGCTGTTGTTTCACTGTTATCGTGTGCCGAAGTATCAATCAGCGGGTGACCAGTTTAGTCCGATAACTCGTGTGTACAATGACATTCCCGATTCAACTACGGAATCGTCATATGACAGTGACTGTGAATCTGAATTGGTCAGTGAATTAACGGATGAGAAAATAATTATAAAAAGCAAAATCGCTCCACGTCGGACATCTCCCAACGACGAGCGTGATTGACGGAGTGGCGTTTGTTTATCAACAAAAATGTAGCAATAGTTATCAAAGGTACCAGGATTATAATTTTGTACGCCAGACGCGCGTTTCGTCTACATAAGACTCATCAGTGACGCTCATATCAAAATATTATATTGCAAAACGTCTATCTTTTATCTTCTTTTATTTTCACATTTACATCTAAATCAACACAAAAATAAACTGTCGGCTGTTGTGTCATAATGTAGTATGTCCTTATTATCTACAAAATTTCATGAAATACTGTTGTGTGGTTTCAGAGGAGTTGAGATGACAAACTGTTGCAGAAGTACATTGAAACAAATAAGTTCAAAGGAGCCTAACTCCTAGAAAAAAAAATGAATCGTAATTTCCTGTCAATATGCACATCTACGTAGTATGTCCTTATTATCTACAAAGTTTCATGAAATTTTGTTGTGTGGTTTCAGAGGAGTTGAGATGACAAATTGTTGAAGTAGTACCTTAAAGCAAACAAATTCAAAGAGGCCTAACTCCTATAAAAAAAATTGAATCACAATTTCCTGTCGATATGCACATCTACATAGTATGTACTTATTATCTAAAAAGGTTTCATGAAATTCTGTTGTGTAGTTTCAGAGGAATTGCGATGACAAACTGTTGCAGTAGTACATTTAAGTAAATAAGTTCAAAGGGGCGTAACTCCTAGAAAAAAAATTGAATCGTAATTTCCTGACGATATGCACATCTAATAGTATGTCCTTATTATCTAAAAAGGTTTCATGAAATTCTGTAGTGTAGTTTTAGAGGAGTTGCGATGACAAACTGTTGCAGTAGTACATTGAAGCAAATAAGTTCAAAGAGGCGTAACTCCTAGAAAAAAGTTGAATCGTAATTTCCTGACGATATGCACAACTACATAATATGCCCTTTTCATCTAAAAAGGTTTCATGACATTCTGTTGTTTGGTTTGAGAGGAGTTGTGATGAAAAGAAACAGGACTGACGGACGGACTGATGGACTGACGGACGGACGGACGGGTCAAAAACATTATACCATCAGCAACTTCGTTGCGTGGGGTATAAAAATGAATCCTGCAATTAGCCAACTATTGTATAAATAACAGGTACATACAAATAAATGTTTGCTTTTTTGTACTTGTCCTGTTACCCCAATTCCACGTTGAGCAAGCAGTAATATGAACATTTCTGTTTCCAAACCAGTTCATTTTGGGGTCCTCTTCGCGGTCCGTGTTTCAACGATGTCGATTTTGTGAAATTAGAGACAATGATTTTGATTTTATAACTAAAGTTTCAAGTGTTGGGAGTAATTTCAGGATTCCTCTTATATGCGTTGCGGACTATATCGACTGTATACCTTTTGTTCCTCTGTTAAAAAGCTTTCGAATGAGATATAGGGTATATCTATAATTAGAGCTAAAAGGTCGCAGCACCTCATTCCATTTTTCAAATTATTCATTTCATTATTCAAAATTTCTTATTTTTCTTAATTTTCACGCGTATTTTGGCATTTAGGTCCTCCGTAACCCCTCTAATAGTCAGTGCTGCACATATCGTTTATACTCAGTTTATTCCATTACCAATAAGCTCTCATTTGGTGTATTAATTTTGTCTTGATTAGGGGCAAACGGCTTGCAACAATCCATTCCGTTATTCAAAATAAGCTATTTCTTAATGTTCAAACGTATTTCGGTGTTTTGTTCCTTCTGTACTCCTCTAATATGCGTTGCAGAACATATCGTTTATCCTCAGTTTATTCCTCTATCAATAAGCTTTAATTTGTATACAGTTTGCCTTGATTAAAGGCCTAGGCCTTGCATCAGTCCATTTCATTATTTAAAATAAGCTATTTCTTAATGTTCGAGCGTATTTCGATGTTTAGATCCTTCATTACTCCTCTAATATGTGTTGCTGAACATATCGACTATTTATCTTGTTTTCCTCTCTTAATAAGCTTTCAAATGAGGTATAAGGTATATCAATAATTAGGGGCTAAATGGTGGCAGCAGTCCATTCCATAAATCAAGTGTATTTCGATGTTTAGGTCCTTCGTTACTCTTCTAAAATGCGTTGCGGAACTTATCAACTATATATATTTTGTTTCTCTCTTAATAAGCTTTCGAATGAGGTTGAAGGTATATCTATAATTAGGGGCTAAAGTCTCGCAACAGTCCATTCCATTATTCAAAATATTCATTTTATTATTCAAAATTGGCTATTTCTAAATTTTCACGCGTATTTTGGCATTTAGGTACTCCGTAACCCCTTATGGTCAATACGGCACATATCGTTTCAACTAAAATTATTCATCTATCAATAAGCTTTAATTTAGTGTATTAGTTTTGCCTACATTAGGGACTAACGGCTTGCAGCAGTTCATTCCGTTATTCAAAATAAGCTATTTCTTAATGTTCAAGCGTATTTCGATGTTTAATTCCTTCGTTACTCCTCTAATATGCGTTACTGAACATATCTACTATATATTTTTTTTTCATCTCTTCATAAGCTTTTGAATGAAGTATAATGTATATCTATAAAAAGGGACTAAAGGGTTGCACCAGTCCATTCCATTATTCAAAATATCCATTTCGTTAATCAAGATTGGCTATTTCTTAATTTTCACGCGTATTTTTGAAATTAGGTCCTCCGTAACCTCTCTAATGGTCATTACAGCACATATTGTTTAAACTAAATTTATTCCTCTATCAATAAGCTTTAATTTGGTGTATTAACTTTGCCTTGATAAGGGGCTAACGGCTTGCAGCAGTCCATTCCATTATTCAAAATAAGCTATTTCTTAATGTTCAAACGTATTTTGCCGTTTTAAGGTTCTTCGTTATTCCTCTTATATACGTTGCAGAACATATCCACTATATATTTTTTTTCCCTCTCTTAATAAGCTTTCGAATGAGAAAGAAGGTATATCTATCATAAGGTACTAAATGGTCGCAGCAGTTTATTTCATTATTTAAAATATCCATTCATTATACAAAATTCGCTAATTCTTAGTTTTCAAGCATATTTTGGCATTTAGGTCCTCCATAACCCCTGTAATGGTCCTGCACATATCGTTTATCCTCAATTTATTCAATTATCAATTATCTTTAATTTGGGGTATTTTTTTTTTTGCCTTGAATAGGCTCTGACTGCTTATAGCAATCTATTCCGTTATTCTAAATAAGCTATTTCTCAATGTTCAAGCGTATTTCGAGGTAAAGTTCCTTCTTTATTCCTCGAATATGCGATACGGCATATATCGACTGTATACCTTTTGTTCCTCTGCTAAAACGCTTTCGAATGAGATATAATGTATATCTATAATTAGAGCTAAAAGATCGCACCAGTCCGTTCCATTATTGCAATCATTCATATTGTTATTTAAAATTTCTTATTTGTCTTAATTTTCAGGCGTATTTTAGCATTTAGGTCCCCCACAACCCCTTTAATAGTCAATGCTGCACATATAGTTTATACTCAGTTTATTCCATTACCAATAAGTTCTAATTTGGTGTATTTATTTTGCCTTGATTATAGGCTAACGGCTTGCAACAGTCCATTCCGTTATTCAAAAAAAGCTATTTTTTTTTTATGTTCAAGCGTATTTCGATGTTTAGGTCCTTCGTTACTCTTCTAATATACGTTGCGGAACTCATCAACTGTATATATTTTGTTTCTCTCTTTATAAGCTTTCGAATGTGGTTGAAGGTATTTCTATAATTAGGGACTTAAAGTCTTGCAACAGTCCATTCCATAATTCAAGATATCCATTTCATTATTCAAATTGGCGATTTCTACATTTTCACGCGTATTTTGTCATTTAGGTACTCCGTAACCACTCTAATTGTCAGTACGGCACATACAGTTTAAACTAAATTAATTCCTCTATCAATAAGCTTTAATTCCGTGTATCAATTTTGCCGAAATTAGGGGCAAACGGCTTTCAGCAGTCCATTCCGTTATTCAAAATAAGCTATTTTTTAATGTTCAAGCGTATTTCGCTGTTTAATTCCTTCGTTACTCCTCTAATATGCGTTGCTGAAAATATCGATTATATACCTTTTGTTCATCTCTTAATAGGTTTTCGAATGGAGTATAATGTATATCTAGGATTAGGGACCAAAGTCTCGCAACAGTCCATTCCATTATTCAAAATATCCATTTCATAATTCAAGATTGGCTATTTCTTAATTTTCACGCGTATTTTTGGACATTAGGTCCTCCGTAACCCCTCTAATGGTCATTACGGCACATATCATTGATACTCATGTTATTCCTCTATCAAAAAGCTTTAATTTGTTGCATTAATTTTTCCTTGATAAGGGGCTAACGGCTTGCAGCAGTCCATTCCGTTATTCAAAATAAGCTATTTCTTCATGTTCAAGCGTATTCCGATGTTTAGTTCCTTCGTTACTCCTCTAATATGCGTTGCAGAACATATCGTTTATAATCAGTTAATTGTTTTATCAATAAGCTTTAATTTGGTGTATACTTGCTGCATTGATTACAGTCTGAGGGCTTGCAGCAATCCATTTCATTATTCAAAATAATCTATTTCTTAATGTTCAAGCGTATTTCGATGTTGAGATCCTTCGTCACACCTCTAATATGTGTTGCAGAACATATCGACTATATATCTTTCTTTCCTCTCTTAATAAGCTTTCGAATGAGGTATAAGGTATATCTATACTTCAGGCTAATTGGTGGCAGCAGTCCATCCCATAAATCAATATCCATTTCATATTCAAGATTGGCTATTTCTTGATTTTCTTATGGCCATTGTCGCACATATCGTTTATACTCCGCTTATTCCTCTACCAATAAGCTTTAATTTGGTGTATAAATTTTGCCTTGATTAAGGGCTAATGACTTGCAGCAGTCCTTTCCATTATATCAAAATAAACTATTTTTTTATGTTCAAGCGTATTTCGATGTTTAGGTCCTTCGTTACTCTTCTAATATGCGTTGCGGAACTTATCAACTATATATATTTTGTTTCTCTCTTAATAAGCTTTCGATTGTGGTTGAAGGTATTTCTATAATTAGGGGCTAAAGTCTCGCAACAGTCCATTCCATTATTCAAAATATCCATTTCATTATTCAAAATTGGCGATTTCTACATTTTCACGACTATTTTGGCATTTAGGTACTCCGTAACCACTCTAATGGTCAGTACGGCACATATTATTTAAACTAAATTTATTCCTCTATCAATAGGCTTCAATTCCGTGTATTAATTTTGCCAAAATAAGGGGCTAACGGCTTACAGCAGTCCATTCCGTTATTCAAAATAAGCTATTTCTTAATGTTCAAACGTATTTTGATGTTTAATTCCTTCGTTACTCCTCTAATATGCGTTGCTGAACATATCGACTATATACCTTTTGTTCAGCTCTAAATAAGCTTTCGAATATATTATAATGTATATTTATGATTAGGGACTAAAGTCTCGCAAAGTCCATTCCATTATTCAAAAAATCCATTTCATAATTCAAGATTGGCAATTTCCTAATTTGCACGCGTATTTTTGACATTAGGTCCTCCGTAACTCCTCTAATGGTCATTACGGCACATATCATTAATATTCATTTTATTCCTCTATCAATAAGCTTTAATTTGTTGTATTAATTATTTCATGATAAGGGGCTAACGGCTTGCAACATTCCATTCCGTTATTCAAAATAAGCTATTTCTTAATGTTCAAGCGTATTCCGATGTTTAGTTCCTTCGTTACTCCTCTAATATGCGTTGCTGAAAACATCGACTATGTACCTTTTGTTCATCTCTTAATAAGCTTTCGAATGAAGTATAATGTATATCTATAAGTAGGGACTAAACGGTCGCACCATTCCATTCCATTATTCAAAATATCCATTTCCTTATTCAAGATTAGCTATTTCTTAATTTTCACGCGTATTTTGGACATTAGGTCCTCCGTAACCCCTCTAATGGTCATTACGACACATATCATTAATGCCTGATATTCATATGATGAAAACATAATCTTTTTATCAGTTTAATTGAGATCCGGAGCTGGCATGTCAGTTAACTGCTAGTAGTCTGCTGTTATTTATGTATTATTGTCATTTTATTTATTTTCTTTTGTTTCATCTTCTGACATCGGACTCGGACTTCTCTTGAACTGAATTTTAATGTGCGCATTTTTATGCGTTTACTTTTCTACATTGGCTAGAGGTATAGGGGGAGGGTTGAGATCTCATAAACATGTTTAACCCCGCCGCAATTTTGCGCCTGTCTCAAGTCAGGAGCCTCTTGCCTTTGTTAGTCTTGTATGATTTTTTATTTTAGTTTCTTGTGTATAATTCGGAGTTTAGTATGACGCCCATTATCACTATACCAGTATACATATGTTTTAAGGGGCCAGCTGAAGGACGCTTACGGGTACGGGAGTTTCTCGCTCCAATGAAGACCCATTGGTGGATTTCGGCTGTTGTCTGCTCTATGGTCGGGTTGTTGTCGCTTTGACACATTTCCCATTTCCCTTCTAAATTTTATCAATTGATTCCTCTATCAATAAGCTTTAATTTCGTGTATTAATTTTGCCTTGATTAAGGGCTAATGACTTGCAACAGTCCTTTCCATTATTCAAAATAAACTATTTTTTTATGTTCAAGCGTATTTCGATGTTTAGGTCCTTCGTTACTCTTCTAATATGCGTTGCGGAACTTATCAACTATATATATTTTGTTTTTCTCTTAATAAGCTTTCAATTGTGGTTGAAGGTATTTCTATAATTAGGGGCTAAAGTCTCGCAACAGTCCATTCCATTATTCAAAATATCCATTTCATTATTCAAAATTGGCGATTTCTACATTTTCACGCGTATTTTGGCATTTAGGTACTCCGTACCACTCTAATGGTCAGTACGGCACATATCGTTTAAACTAAATTTATTCCTCTATCTATAGGCTTCAATTCCGTGTATTAATTTTGCCAAAATAAGGTGCTAACGGCTTACAGCAGTCCATTCCGTTATTCAAAATAAGCTATTTCTTAATGTTCAAGCGTATTTTTATGTTTAATTCCTTCGTTACTCCTCTTATATGCGTTGCTGAACATATCGACTAGATACCTTTTGTTCATCTCTAAATAAGCTTTCGAATGTAGTATAATGTATATTTATGATTAGGGAATAAAGTCTCGTAAAGTCCATTCCATTATTCAAAATATCCATTTCATAATTCAAGATTGGCTATTTCCTAATTTGCACGCGTATTTTGGACATTAGGTCCTCCGTAACTCCTCTAATGGTCATTACGGCATATATCATTAATACTCATTTTATTCCTCTATCAATAAGCTTTAATTTGTTGTATTAATTTTTCCTTGAAAAGGGGCTAACGGCTTGCATCAGTCCATTCCGTTATTCAAAATAAGCTATTTCTTAATGTTCAAGCGTATTCCGATGTTTAGTCCCTTCGTTACTCCTCTAATATGCGTTGATGAAAATATCGACTATATACCTTTTGTTCATCTCTTCATAAGCTTTTGAATGAAGTATAATGTATATCTATAATTAGGGATTAAAGGGTCGCACCAGTCCATTCCATTTTTCAAAATATCCATTTCATTATTCAAGATTGGCTATTTCTTAATTTTCACGCGTATTTTGGACATTAGGTCCTCTGTAACCCCTCTAATGGTCATTACGGCACATATCATTAATGCCTGATATTCATATGATGAAAACATAATCTTTTAATCAGTTTGATTGAGGTCCGGAGCTGGCATGTCAGTTAACTGCTAGTAGTCTGCTGTTATTTATGTATCATAATTGTCATTTTATCTATTTTCTTTTGTTTCATGTTCTGACATTGGACTCGGACTTCTCTTGAACTGAATTTTAATGTGCGTATTGTTATGCGTTAACTTTTTTACATTGGCTAGAGGTATAGGGGGAGGGTTGAGATCTCACAAACATGTTTAATCCCGCATCAATTTTGCGCCTGTCTCAAGTCAGGAGTATCTGGCCTTTATTAGTCTTGTATATGCTTTTTAATTTTAGTTTCTTGTGTATAATTCGGAGTTTAGTTTGACGTCCATTATCACTGTACTAGTATACATATTTTTAAGGGGCCAGCTGAAGGACGCCTACGGGTACGGGAGTTTCTCGCTACATTGAAGATTCATTGGTGGACTTCGGCTGTTGTCTGCTCTATGGTCGGGTTGTTGTCGCTTTGACACATTCCCCATTTCCTTTCTAAATTTTATGAATTTATTCCTCTATCAATAAGCTTTAACGTCGTGTATTAATTTTGCCTTGATTAGGAACTAAAGGCTTGCAGCAGTCCATTCCTTTATTCAAAATAACTATTTCTTAATGTTCAAGCGTATTTCGATGTTTAGTTCCTATGTCATCCCTTAATATGCGTTGCGGATCAAATTGACTTGATGACTTTAGTTCCTCTCTTAATAAGCTTTCGAATGAGGTATAAGGTATATTAATAATTAGAGACTAAAGGGTCACAGCAGTCCATTTTATTATTCAAAATATCTATTTCATTATTCAAAATTGGCTATTTCTTAATTTTCACGGATTTGAAGGGTTTTTCAGGCCCGGGCCCCCACTCTTATCGAGATATATATATATATAGTGAAGCGCCGTAAACACACACAGAGTTGAGTTTTTCAAATGCAAATAATGAAGTTTAAAGATCTTATATATGTGGTATTTTACTTTATTTCTTTAAAGACTGCCAGGTATATTACTGTAAATTCTTAAATTATTGCGAGGTTTTTAATTATTGCGAAAATTGCGACAGAGTTGTAAACGCAATAATAAGATTCGTAAAAGTTAAAAATCGCATTTAAGTCTAAAATGACAAAATCGCAATAATAAATGCACGCAATGATTTCTGAATCTACAGTAAGTAGTTATATAAAATCCATAGTCCAAGTTTAAACCATTTTCACTCATCACACCATTTGTTAATAAACAAATAGTTAAAACCCAAAAGTTTTGTGTTGTTAGATTGCTGTCTCGTCGATGTATACTCACACCACCTATTATTCAGATCTCTAAGAGATATAAATATGCTAAAAGGTCATGTGTGTTAGAAGTCACCCTAAAACAAATGTCTAAATATTAAAAGAAATAAGAAATGCATGCATCTATTTGTTTTAATTATATTATAATTGTGCAGATCAGAAGATCTTTCTATATAATGATATTTCCCAGTTCAAAGTCTTTTATTAAAACCATATATTTAACACCAAAACGAAATTGTTCTCCAAATTAATACTCAGATACATGTACAAACACTTTGGTTTGTTTTGAGACTAAGAAGGAGCGGGAAATGTAACTGTAAGCTATACATTATAAATCAGCATGTGTTAACCCAACTAACATGTTTATTTAGATAGTGTCCAAAATTGTTAAATGATGATAGGGCGAATGAAGCGGGAAATATAACTGTAAGCTATTATACATAACATGCTGATTACGCATTTCTCACGGATATTTGATACAGGGAAGGTCGTTGTTTCAAGTACACATTCCATCCTCTAGTTTCCGCTGCAATTTATAATTAATCTGACAGTGCTCGACATCATTCTAAAGTATTTTGCTTCACCGATAAAGGATTAGATATAAAAAAGAATCAAAAAATTATTAATATGATACTTTAAATTGCAACAGTCTTTTTTTAACTATTTTTAAACATCGACCATCTTTTCATTTATAAAAGGAACCATGTATATTGAAAAAAGGGAATATGTTAGTTTGTTCCAGGGCGTTTTATCCTTCGATTTGGAAAACAAATGTTTGTTCCGAGCAAATATAACTATACCCCCTTGAAAAAATGAATGTTGGGGCTAAACAAATATTTGGTTTTCATTTAGAAAAAAAAATAATTATGAAGTTCATTTCATGATTCAAAATAAGCTATTTTATAATTTTTACCCGTATTTCGATTTTTAGGTACTTCATTACTCCTCTAATATGCGTTGCGGAACATATTTATTGATCCTCTTTTAATAGGCTTTCGAATGAGGTAAAAGGTATATTTGTATTTGGGGGCTGAAGTGTTGCAGCAATCTAATCCATTATTCAAAATATCCATTCCATTGTTCAAAATTGGCTATTTCTTAATTTTTACGCGTATTTTGGTCCTATGTAACCGTCTTGAACGTAATTGTGGGTTTTCTATCAATAGCTTTCGCATGGTGTATTTAAAGTTTTTCTTATTTAGGGACTGAGTTACTGCCTCTAAATAAAGTTTTATTACTGACGAGTCACAGCAATTCATTCTTTTCTTAAAAAGAACTATGTCTTAATTTTTATATAAAAAAGAAGATGTGGTATGATTTCTAATGAGACAACGGTCCATAAGAGTTTTAAATGACACATAATATGCATTATGTATTTTTCGACATGTTAGATCCTCCGTTTCTCCTCTAATATGCGTTGTGGAACATACTAACTACATATATTTTGTTCTTCTATTGGTAGGCTTTCGAATGAGGTATCATGTAAATATGTAAGTATGGGTTGAAGGGTCGCAGTAATCCCTTGCATCATTCAAAATTGGCTATTTCTTAATCTTCACGGTTATTTTGGCATTTATGTCCTCCGTAATCTCGAGCTCTCTAATGGTCATTGCGGCACATATTATTTATAACCTAAACCATTTTGTTTCTCGATCAATGAACTTTCAAATGGTTATAACGTTTTCCTTAATTAGGGGCCGACAGTCTCAGCAGTCCATTTCATTATTTAAAAAAAGCTACATTTGTACTTCTTAATAGATATAGGAAGATGTGGTGTGAGTGCCAATGAGACAACTCTCCATACAAATAACAATTTAAAAAGTAAACCATTAATGTTCACATGTATTTCGATTTTTAGGTACTTCGTTACTCATCCGCGTTGCGGAACATATTAGCAATATATATATTATATACCTTTTGTTCCTCTATGATTAAGCTTTCGAATGAGCTTGAAGTTATTTCTGTAATTATAGGGCTGAAGGGTCACAGTAGTTCATGTCATTATTTCAAAATATTCATTCAATTATTCAAAATTGGCAATTTCTTTCTTTTCACGCATTTAAGTCCTCCGTTACCTCTTTTATGGTCATTGAGGGACGTATTATTGATAAATTTTGTTTCTCTATCAATGAGCTTTCACGTGGTGTATAAAGTTGTCCTTCATAAGGGGCTGACAGGTCGCATCAGTCCATTCCATTATTCAAAGTAAGCTTTTCCATAATGTCCACCCCCATTTCGATTTTTAAGTCCTTCGTTACTCCTCAGATTTGCATTGCAGAACATATTGACTATATATCTTTTGTTTCTCTATTAATAGGCTTTCGAATGAGATATAAGGTTCATATGTAATTAGGGGCTGAAGGTTCACAGCAGGCCATTGCATTATTCAAAATATCCATTCCAATTTTCAAAATTGTCTATTTCTTAATTTTCACGCGTATTTTGGTATTTAGGTCCTCCGTAACCCTTCTAATTGTCATTGGGGCACATATTATCAATAAAAAATTTGTTCCTCTATTCATAACCTTGCAAATGGTGTATAAAGTTTTCCTTAATTATAGGGCTTATGGGTTGCAGAAGTTCATTTCATGATTCAAAATAAGCTATTTTATAATGTTCACCCGTATTTCGATTTTTTGGTACTTCATTTCTCCTCCAATATGCGTTGTGGAACATATTAACTATATACCTTTTGTTCCTCTTTTAATAGGCTTTCGAATGAGGTAATTTGTTTATTTGTAATTAGGATCTGAATTATCGAAGCAATCAATTCCATTATCTAAAATTGGCTATTTTTATTTTATTTTCACGCGTATTTTGGCATTTTGGTCCCCTGTAACCCTATTAAACGTCATTGTGGTTTCTCTATCAATAAGCTTTCACTTTGTCTATAAAGTTTTCGCTAATTAGGGCCTGAGTTACTGCCTCTAAATAACGATATTGTTACTGACGAGTCGCAGCAGTCCATTATATTATTAAAAAAGCTATATTTCATAATGTTTATGCATATTTCGACATTAAGATCCTTCGTTACTCCTATAATATGCGTTGCGGAACATATTAACTACATACATTTTGTTCTGCTATTAATAGGCTTTCTAATGAGGTATTATGTATATCTGTAATTAGGGGTTGAAGGGTCACAGCAATCCATTCCATCATTCAAAATTGGCTATTTTTAAATCTTCACTGTTATCTTGGCATTTATGTCCTCAACCTCTTTAATTGTCGTTGCTGCACATATTATTTATAATCTAAACCATTTTTGTTTCTCTATCAATGAACTTTCAAATGGTTACAACGTTTTCCTTAATTATGGGCTGATGGGGCGCATTCATCCATTTCATTATTTAAAATAAGCTACAATTGTATTTCTTAATGCTCACATGTATTTCGATTTTTTGTCTTTCGTTACTCCCCGCATTACATTTTAGCTATATACTTTTAGTTCCTCTATAAATAAGCTTTCGAATGAGGTTAAAGGTATTTCTGAAATTAGGGGATGAAGGGTCACAACAGATCATGTCATTATTCAAAATATCCATGCTATCATTCAAAATTCTTTCTTTTCACGCGTATTTTTGTCATTTAGATCCTCCGTAATCCTTCTAATGGTCATTGCGACAGCAATGAACTCTCAAATGGTACATAAAGTTTTCCTGAATTAAGGGATGAAATGTCGCAGCAGTTCATTTCATCATTTAAAATAAGCTATTTCTTAATGTTCACGCGTATTTCGATATGTAGGTATTGTTACTCCTCTAATATGCGTTGTGGAACACATTAACTATGTACCTTTTGTTCCTCAATAAATAAACTTTCGAATAAGGTATAAAGTATATCTGTAATTAGTGACTGAAGGGTCGTTGTAGTCCATTCCATTACTTAAAATATCCATTCCATTACTTGAAATATCCATTCCATTACTTAAAATATCCATTCCATTATAATCAAAATTGAGAATTTCTTCCTTGTCTTGCGTGTTTTTGGTATTTAGGTCCTCCGTAACCAATGTAGTAATCATTGTGGCTCAATCGACATGTTTTATAATCAGGGGATAAATAACAGCAAATACATAAATAAAAATAACCTTAATCATATGGGCACAGGACGTTTGCGCTTTTTCACCTGTAAAACGATACGACATACTATGGACATTTGCGCTTTAAATTTTGATTCACCAGTATTAAATTGACCGGACATTTGCGCTTTTGCACCTATTGTCGTCTATCTGTAATTTTAAAGAGAAGTAATTATTGCGTAAATAAATCTAACTTATATTTGGCATTAGTACGACAAATGGTCCAGAATAATTCCCTGTACATTATAATGAACAGTTCTACTCGACTCATCCTGATATTTTTATCCTTTTAAAGAGCATCATTGAACAACAGTATGTGAATCACATTAGATTCGTTATATTGATGAACAGGCACCCCTGTCAAGAATTGGGAAAGAGAATATTGAATATATATTTGAAATGTGTGCGAAATGCCAGTCTGGACAGATAAACAGAGCTAAATTTGTCCAATCCTTGGTCTTCATATATCAAGCGAAAACTGACCTGTGATGACTGTACGTGTTTTTAGGTCTTTAGAATGTTTACCTTTAGCTCAGTGTATATAGACTTTTAAACACATATCAATGTGCTATGAAATGAATGTGCTATGAAATGTGCTATTAAATGATTTTTTTAAACCTTTAACCATAAAGAAAAAATATTATTCTGCCAGTATTAAAGAGGAAGATATGATAGTCATAAAAATCAAATATTGCAAAAGGGCAAATGTCCTATGTTAACAGCGCAAATGTCCTTTTTTAAAAAGCGCAAATGTCCTATGATTTGAAGCGCAAGTGTCCAAAAAAATAAGCGCAAATGTCCTATGAAAATGCGCAAACGTCCCGCGCCAAATCATATATATGTCTTGGTTTTCAGGTTGTCCATACATTGAACCTTCACTTTTTATCTTGAAAACAGAAATACAAACTATATATCATTATTCAATATACATCACTTAACATTGAATTTTGACTACTGAAAAATTAATAATGGACATACATCAGTGCAATGCTTTCTGTTCTTAAATTGTCTGATCTAGCCAAGAAATCCTTGCTAAAAATTCTGTGGACCTCCTACGGCACCTATTAGTAGTTAAAGATTTGTTTTTACTAAACAAATTAATTCAATGTATGACCTGCATGTACGTATCGCTTAGAAAACGGCCATATACCATACGGCGCGGGACGTTTGCGCTTTTTCATAGGACATTTGCGCTTTTAATTTTGGACACTTGCGCTTCAAATCATAGGACATTTGCGCTTTTTAAAAATGTACATTTGTGCTTTTTACATAGGACATTTGCGCTTTTGCAATATTTGTTTTTATGACTTCCTTCCTCTTTTATACTGGCTTGGGACCGACAAGTCATATTTTTTTAAATGTTTAAAAGTTTATATACAGCTAAAAGTTAACATGTAAAACACATAAAACACGAACAGTCATCACAGTTCATGTTTCGCTTAATATCTGAAGCCTAAAGAGTCAAAATAAGTAGCTCTTGTTATCTATTCTGACTGGTATTTTGTCCACATTTCAAATACAAAAATCAAGTTTTTCTTTCTCAGTTCTTGACTGGAATGCCTGATCATCAATATAATGAATCTAAATGTAATTCACTGAGTGTTGTTCAATGATACTCTTCAACAAGATAAACATAGCAGGATGAGTCAAGTAAATCGTGATTCAATTGTCACATAATTTTTGCAGATAGTCTGCAAATTTGGAACATCCAAGTTCACTTATACAAAGGTAAAAAGCGCAAATGTCCAATTAATTTAATACAGGTGAATCAAAACATAAAGCGCAAATGTTCATAGTATTTGAAGCGCAAATGTCCTATCGTTTTACAGGTAAAAAAACGCAAACGTCCCGTGCCCATACCATAAGGTCAATATTAATCATCGATGTAATTTGCTCTATTGGATGTTTGAAATTTCAACGGAGGCAATATCTTGGCATGACAAGCCAGCCTCTTAGCGATAAAAGAATATTTTTGAAAGAACTTAGCATTTTGCTACCTTTTTATTCTTCAGTTCGTTTTTAAAACCTCTTTGTTTCTCCAATTTGAAAAATTCAAATAAAACGAAAACTGAATTTTCTTTCATTAGTGAATTCGAAAAATACTGCTTCATTACTTATTTCAGAGTTTGAACACTTGGTGCTTAGTTTCACTTCATTCGTAGTTGACAAGGATGGACAGATTCCATGTCGAAGGTCAGTGTCTCTCTCCAGGCTTCCCAGTTTTTCTCTACATGCCATGAAATAGCGAATAATGATAAAAGTGGCGTTAAAGACCAACAATGAACACACCAATCATTATATATCCTTCACGTTTCACAAACAGATCATAGTTTTGTTAAACATAAATATTATTATTTGAAATTGAATTTGACAATAGAAATTTCCCCGAATCGTTTAATAGTGAATCCGGATTACACTGTAATATGTGCCGCTGGATATGAAAAAGCTCAAACTCTAATAATTTTGAACAACTAGTGGAATAGATAATTTTAAAGCAAAACTATCTTAATATTGTGTAAGCTACCTTAAGGGAAAACAATAAGTAATGAGAAGATATATAACATTTCCAAGGATAAGGTTACATTCCTTACTTAAAGTCGACACCTAATAATGTAGAATATCTATTTCCAATAGAAAAGAGTAATTCTGAGAATAAAGAGAGCAGTCGCTATTCAAAAGGAGCATGTTTGGAGGGTTGAGATCTCTAAAAACATGTTTAACCCCGCCGCAATTTGCCCCTGTCCCAAGTCAGGGACCTCTGGCCTCTGTTAGTCTTTTATGATTTTTAGTATTAGTTTCTTGTGTATAATTCGGATTTTAGTATGACGTCCATTATCACTGAACTAGTATACATCTTGTTAAGGGACCGGCTAAATGACACCTCCGTGTGTGGAAGTTTCTCGCTACATTGAAGACCCATTGGTGGCCTTCGACTGTTGTCCGCTCTATGGTCGGGTTGTTGTCGCTTTGACACATTCTCCATTTCCATTCTCAATTTTATGTCTTTGACAAGCAATGCTTTAAACCACTGACAGTCTCTTTAACGATCCCATGCACAAAAATGACAAAACTAAATAACAAAGTATATTGTCCCAGCTAGCCTGAATAGTGTAGGTTTCAGCTCGAGAGTTCCCACTAAAGGCATTTCGTTTTTTTTTTAGATAAAAAGATTTGAGATACCCAGTCTACAAAATTAAACAAAAGTTCAAAATCTGACTCTCGTCTGTACTAATTGTTTCATTGGCAATTTTACTACATTTTCTCATTATTATGTTGCTTCATAAATGTCTTTAAAGATGAAACTTCTGTTGGTGGTTACGGTTCGGAGATGGGCTGTTCTGTCCTTGTCAGATTTCTCATACATGTTTTTCTATATTAATACTCTAGTTAGAAGAAAATAGCTTGCAGTTATCCGCTATCTCAAGAAGTTTAGACATTTGCTTTAAATAACATGCGATGAAATAAACACTTGAAATGAGTGAAATTCTAAAGATGTCGTAGACATATTGATTTATTAATTGATTAGGATAAGATATCTTGGTTTTCAGTTGATTGCATCCGTTTCGTTCTCTCACAAGTACAAATGAAGATCTCGATCATTGATTATACTGTTCTGTTAATTTCTGTGTCATTTTGTCTCTTGTGGAGAGTTGTCTCATCGGTAATCGTACCACATCTTCGTTTTACAAGTACAGAAAATTTTGGAAAGCTCATTTTCAATTATTTTATTTTTTTTAATCGAATATTCCAATCGTTACACCATTTTCCAAGGTCATGAATGCTTGGCGCCTTTAACATGATTTAACCCTGTCACATTATGTATATATATATATAAATATTTATGCCTGTTCCTACTTAGGAGCCTGTAAACCAGAGGTTGTCATTTGTTGCTGTATATCATATTTGTTTTCCGTTCATTGTTTTAGTACATATTTCATTTTTTTCATTTGTCATTTTGAAGCCTTTTGTGGTTGACTATACGGTATGGGTTTTACTCATTCTTGAAGCCCGTGCGCACGTGGCGACCTAATGTATATCTGTAAATTTCTGTGTCATTTGGTCTCTTGTAGAGAGTTGTCTCATTGGCAATCATACCATGTATTCATTTTTATATTGATACCAGTTTATAGGTATTCAATTGCACCAGAAAAAACTTAATATGGGGAACCTTTAACCTATTTTCAATACAATTCAGAAAGGGAGCTTCCCGTTTTGATAAGATCTGTATTAGATATTTTTTTAATTATTTGTTATTGACTTTGAACTAACTGTTAGTAACTGCGAGTAACGTTATGTGTCTGTTGTTGTTGTGGGGTTGAATAAATCCCTGGCACGTCCAGGATGTGTTCTGTTAGTTGTTTTGTGCTTTCGATCAATCTGATGAGTTAAGCCCTTTTCAATGATTTTTTTTATAGTTTGTTCTTATGTTCTATGTACTTGTTCACCATGCACTGTCCCAGGTTATCAGGGAGTTCTTGAGGCCGCAAACTAGTTTAAATCCGCGTCATTCTAACTGTGCATGTAGCAAGTTAGTAGCCTGTATAAATCTGTATGCTTGCATTTATTGCTATATATCATAATATTTTTCCGCTGTTGTTGTACATAAGTCAGGCCGTTAGTTGTTTTATATTTGTCATTTGTGGCCTTTTATAGCTTGCTATATGTGGTTTGGGGTTTGCTCATTTTTGAAGACCGTACGTTAACTAATAGTTGTATAATTCTTGTGCATTTGTTCTCTGACCATGTGGAGATTTGTCTCATTGGCAATCATACCAAATCTTCCTATATTTATATATATAATATACTAGTTAAGCATTTTTTGTAAGGGAAACCCCGAAAGATTACACGATTAAATAACTGGTGAAAAACTTCATTGATTGTAGAGTAAAATTATCTCAGTGAATTGAGATATGTCGATGTTAATCCAATTGCTTACCATATATCATTAATATAAGGGACCTATAATCATGATAATCATAAATTAAATCGTGCCAGTACCATAGAAGAAAAGTTCCAGTCGGTGAACAGTCCATTATGCGGACTGTGGCGACTGGGCAGGCGCGGATCCAGAGGGGGTTTCCGGGGGTTGGAACCCCCCTTTTTTTGGACGATCAATGCATTTGAATGGGGACATGTAATTGGAACCCCCCCTTTTGTCCTGGGTTAGGACCCCCCCCCCCTTTGTCCTGGGTTAGGAACCCCCCCTTTTTAAAATGGTTGGATCCGCCCCTGCTGGGCCATGTACTATGCGGCAAAGAAATGAGATGTCCTAATATTATTACACCTGCATACCAAATATTAAGACTGAGCAGCTTTATATGGGTCCATCTTTGATTGACAGACATTCCATCACAAACTTCAACATAGAAAGTATATATAATATATAAGCAAAAGTTTCAAAGTCGACCATGCATTCATATAATATTCATAATATAGCTCATGCCAGTGGAGTGCATGCATATAGTGTTTATGCCTGTTTTATTTTGCTTTTATTTTTTGTGTGACTATATGATTTGTGCAATCTTATTATTAACTTGTGCTATGTTTTAAGTGTACTATATGCTTTTAACTTATATATGTCATTTATGGTATCTTACTATGAATTATATGTTTAAAATTGTGTTGTTTTTCATGACTTTTGTATGTGTGTATTGTATTGTGTATGTGTGTATTGTATTTTGTTATTAAGTCTAGAGCTTGTGTTATGTAGTTTATTGAATATCGACTCTAAATAAAACTTTGAATCTTGAATCTTGAATCACGGATATGAGTTTTGCTAATGCTAATACAACTGAGTGTTTTTGTTTATTAGTATCGTCCTGAATATCATGAAATATTGTCCATTGGACGTGAAGCAAACAACTTATATCCATACATTGTTTTTGATGTTTGGTCTATTATATCATAACGCAGGAAAACGAAACCATCCAAATTCATGTTTTCGGTATAAATCTTAACGTCATTCTTGTGACATTATTACATTGAAAAAAACAAAACAACAAAAATTAATTAAGTTAATTAATTAATTAAGTCTCATTATAGGTTATTAGAAAAAAATGAGTATGGTTAGATTATTAAATGCATGTAAACCTAATATTATATGTAAAACTGAAGTTTCTTTTCAATTTCCTTCATTCTTTTTAATGCATTAAATGTATGTGTATAGATAATCTGTCAAAGTTGTCCCATTTCTAGAACATGTACTATATTTTTCTATCTTTGAGTGGTTATTAGAAAATCCCAAAACCTTAGAACTTGTTGTTTTAGCATGTTATTATCTGCATGCCATAACAGATTAATAGCTTTATTTTGCCTTTTTATAACTGAGAAAAAAATCTCCACGGCTTAGATCATGCAGGACTGTATCCTACTGATGTAAAGTTTAAAAAAAATACAAATCATAATACTAAATTACATCTTTTCGCGCCTTTTGATAAAACTGTTGCATATAAATGTTTCACTCAATTGATGTATTTACTTTGGCGTTGCTAATGATATAAGTGCGAGAACTATTAGACGGTGCATCATTGAACTGAATTGACCTGCGTAGGCGTAGGTGCAATAAAGTTGTCATTTCACTTATCAAGCTTTTAACCACATAACGGTAACCAACTCATCATGCATGCTGATTTTGAGCACGCGTCTAATCGTTTCAGTCCCTTTAACAAATACCGCTGTTATGAAAGACCTTTAATAGATACTTTCAGCTTCCTTTTTTTAATCATTAATTAAAATATTAATTCTTCCGACTTGGGTATCTTGTTATTTAAAAAGATGCCTTTGGTCTTTGTTTTAGATTGCATTTCTGTAATAAATAGGATTTTACCGAAAAGCACAAAACTTAAATATTTTGATATACGTAATTCCAGAAACATCTCTTATTATCATATATATGGGATGTGATATGACTGTTGTTTCTCTACTATCTGATACTATCTAATATTTGAGACCATTCAGGTAAATGGTATTTTTTTCAATCAGATTATTAATCGGTTTTGTCTAAAACTACTACATATAAATTCAACATATAAAAATACAAATCATAATACTAAATTGCATCTTTTCGCACCGTTTGATAAAACTGTTGCATATAAATGTTTCACTCAATTGATGTATTTACTTTGGCGTTGCTAATGATATAAGTGCGAGAACTATTAGACGGTGCATCATTGAACTGAATTGACCTGCGTAGGCGTAGGTGCAATAAAGTTGTCATTTCACTTATCAAGCTTTTAACCACATAACGGTAACCAACTCATCATGCATGCTGATTTTGAGCACGCGTCTAATCGTTTCAGTCCCTTTAACAAATACCGCTGTTATGAAAGACCTTAAATAGATACTTTCAGCTTCCTTTTTTTAATCATTAATTAAAATATTAATTCTTCCGACTTGGGTATCTTGTTATTTAAAAAGATGCCTTTGGTTTTTGTTTTAGATTGCATTTCTGTAATAAAATAAATAGGATTTTACCGAAAAGCACTAAACTTAAATATTTTGATATACGTAATTCCAGAAACATCTCTTATTATCATATATATGGGATGTGATATGACTGTTGTTTCTCTACTATCTGATACTATCTAATATTTGAGACCATTCAGGTAAATGATATCAATTTACACTAGTACAAAAACTGTCTTTAATAATAAAAAAAAAAAAAAAAAAAAAAAAAAAAAAAAAAAAAACTCTATATCTAAATAATCGAGGTCCCGAATTTAAAGAAATTTAATTCCCGACATCCCGAAATTAGAAAAAATAAATCTTGGATCCCGAAAGGGTCAATCCCGAAATCAGGCCCGAGCTTAAAAACACCCGATCCCGACGTCCCGAAAAAGTCCTGCCCCTCCCTCTGCCATGTAGTTATCAAAATTTTCGTGTTTATGCTGCATACATCAGATTTTTTTTTCTTTCTCGATACTCAATCAAACAACTCAGACTAAATGATCTTATTAAACATATTGCGGATAGCCATTTAATAAAAAAAAGTATAGAAACTAACTAACTAATTTTATTCAGTATAAAACCCAGCACAAAAGGATCATCGCTGAAAAACATGAGCACATATCATACAAAAAATTATCAGTTTCCCTTTATGAGGGGGGATAGGAGGGGTCTTGATCCCGAAATCCCGGACTTGAAAAAAATCCCGAGGTCCCGAATTTAAATAAAGCAAATCCCGACATCCCGAAATCCGAAAAAAAGGATTCCCGGATCCCGAAAGGGTCAATCCCGAAATCCCGAGTTTAAAAACACCCGATCCCGGAGTCCCGATAAAGGTCCTATTCCCCCTCCTTTATGATCCTGTATGTATCCATACCAAAATTGTAAAAAAAACAAAACACAGTTCTTTGATTTGCAAAGAACGACAATAAATTCTAGGTTATCATTATTTGAACTGAAGAAGGTTATAAAAAAAACCAAAAAAAAAAAACACTGTAAGTCAGAAAAATAGTCGTGAAACATTTTCTGATTAGCTGAAGGGTGGTTTGCATTCGACAATCCTCGGTAGAATCCGATACTCTAGCTCCTTCCTAGATGAGGGTACGGAATCGGCCGAGTTGAGACGAAGACAAGTTTTTATTGATTGATTGATTGTTGGTTGCTTTACGCCGCATTAGCACAAAAAGGCTATATCGCGGCGAGAGCTAATTCGAATATTTTTACAATTTAAAGCATATTTTTAAAATAAGACAAAAAGTCCTTCAATACACTAAAATTCTTGACTAAAGCAAATTGATTATATACAAATAAAAATCAACAGTAAAATAACGTGATAAAAATTAAAATCGATTTAAATATAATAACATTTTTATATTTTATAATAAATTCCAATTTCTTTTAAAAAGCAACAATATTTGTAAATGGAACATTATTATATTATTGACTAAGTTTTAGATCTAAGTAAATAAAAACATGACAATTGGTTTTACATATACAGTGCGTGCCTAGATCGTAAACGTCACACAAAGTGCTAATATATAGATACGATGAAATCTTAAAAACCTTTTTATTAGATGTTATGATGTAAAACGACAAATTCTATGCGTGGATTAAGTATGTAGACACTATGAACGTTTTACTCGATTTTAGTTAATGAAAACAGAGTCTCTGATGAAAAGAAGTTAAAGTGTTTTAGCTTTTAGATCCTTAGTCTATATTGTGAAAAGCGAACTATTTTTAGATTTAAATGCTGCAAGCTTGTTATTCTTTTTACCCGTGTGAATGTGAGTGAAGTAATTTATTTTACAACATTTATCTTTTACTATTTTACTACGTAAACATATATAACCCATAGGCGGATCCAGGGGGGCCTGGGGGCCCGCCCGCCTTTTGTGTGGGAAAAATTGGTTGCTTATATAAGGAATCACTGACGCATGACTGGAGCCCCCCTTAGGTCAGTCAACGGGCCCCCTTATGAAAAGTTCTGGATCCGCCACTGTAATCCCCCCTGTATATATGTCCGGTAACTAGCCTAACAATTTTTAACGCAACTAAGAATGCATACTACAAGCTATGTGACCTACCGAATTAGACTATTTACTGGATTTGTTATCTCATACGCAACACGACGGGTGCCAAATGTGGAGCAGGATCTGCTTACCCTTCCGGAGCACCTGAGATCACCCCTAGTTTTTGGTGGGGTTCGTGTTGTTTTTTCTTTAGTTTTCTATGTTGTGTCATGTATACTTTTGTTTGTCTGTTAGTATTTTTCATTTTTAGCCATGGCGTTGTCAGTTTGTTTTAGATTTATGAGTTAGACTGTCCCTTTGGTATCTTTCGTCCCTTTTCTATACGTCCTCAATCCTCAATCTTATGGCCTGTTGGCACGAATTGTCCCAATGTGCAGTTTTCCTCTCTGGTGCGTTTTCCTCGACGTATTTTCTCAAGTTCTCTGTGCTTTAAATTTGGTATGCGCTGGTTAAGATTGGGATTGAGGAACAGCAGTATTAAATCTGCCCGTTCTGTGCAACATGAAGTGATCCTGTATATATTAGTGGAGGATATCATTATTCAATATATAGTGTACATATTATATTCCTACATTCATGGTGGTGGGTTTTGTTCTACACGCCGTAACGGTGTGGTTGTCCTACAAAGGATGTGAAAATTTGGAAAAAGAAGAAGAAGTTTACCTTATCTCCCTTTAGAACTATTTATAGATGGCGCTGTATACAACATGGATGCTGTCTGTAACATTATCAATTTTTTATGTTTACATCTTCATGGCACACATTTAGTAGAGTTATTTGATTGCCAGGGGGATGTTACATCACATTTCAAAAGGTTAGGACTGAAATGTGGACAGAGACGAGATTTTACAGCCGAAATTCTGTCGGAAGGCAATTTATAATGGGTACAACTTCAAGTCAAATCGGCACCTGTTCAAATCGGCACCTTGTTAAATCGGAACTAGTCAAATCAGCACCTATTTAAAGTCAATTCGGCATCCTATAATATTTGATAAAATAAATATAAATAATTCTAAAAATGTATAAATTCATGATCTATTATGGGGGTTGGATTTCTTCTTCTCTTCTTTTGTTACAGAAAACCATCAACGTACTGGATATAAAGTACTAAATGGTGGCCCCATTGCCGGCAATGCTATTTTTAGCAATTATCTCCTTAAAAGGCGCTTTTAATAAACTAATTATGGAAAAACTGCTGTTGTCTAATTGAAGCTCGATATCTATTTGCGATTTTACCGCACTCAAATATATATGGTCCCATGGCTTTTCTTGGTGAATTTTGGGGTTTTTCACGATACCTGACGATTTCGCAGAAAAATTTCCCTAATTTTGAGCAACATAAAAAAAATATTTCCGGCCCTTCATACTATACATTTAAGGACAAATTTGTGCTTGCATGAAACTTCATTCATAATGCTTTCCAGAAGAAAAATATATAAAAGATATAACAACCAATCACAGAGAGCCATCTATTTTTATCTCTATGTCATGTTCCCTTCATAAAATGGCTGCGCCCATGTAATTTTATTTGGTACATTGTAACCTACTGATGTTTACTTTCCGGCTCATGCCTGGTAAATGTTTTTTAATAAATTTATGTTGATAATTTTTGTCAAAATATAAATTAACAAAATATTTCTTATTCAAAGTTGTTTTTGGTCATATATTTTCATATTTTCAATTTTTACAATTTTTCTTTGTTTTTAATTTATACAATTTTTTTTATTTAGTTTTTAAATATTACATTTTTATACGACCGCAAAATTTGAAAAATTTTTCGTCGTATATTGCTATCACGTTGGCGTCGTCGTCGTCGTCGTCCGAATACTTTTAGTTTTCGCACTCTAACTTTAGTAAAAGTGAATAGAAATCTATGAAATTTTTACACAAGGTTTATGACCACAAAAGGAAGGTTGGGATTGATTTTGGGAGTTTTAGTCCAACATTTTAGGAACTAGGGGCCAAAAAGGGCCCAAATAAGCATTTTCTTGGTTTTCGCACTATAACTTTAGTTTAAGTAAATAGAAATCTATGAAATTTTGACATAAGGTTTATGACCACAAAAGAAAGGTTGGGATTGATTTTGGGAGTATTGGTTCCAACAGTTTAGGAATTAGGGGCCAAAAAAGGGCCCAAATAAGCATTATTCTTGGTTTTCGCACAATAACTTTAGTTTAAGTAAATAGAAATCAATGAAATTTAAACACAATGTTTATGACCACAAAAGGAAGGTTGGTATTGATTTTGGGAGTTTAGGTCCCAACAGTTTAGGAATTAGGGGCCAAAAAGGGACCCAAATAAGCATTTTTTTTGGTTTTCGCACCATACATTGTAACTTTAGTATAAGTAAATAGAAATCTATGAAATTTAAACACAAGGTTTATGACCGTAAAAGGAAGGTTGGTATTGATTTTGGGAGTTTTGGTCCCAACAGTTTAGAAATAAAGGGCCCAAAGGGTCCAGATTTAAACTTTGTTTGATTTTATCAAAAATTGAATAAATTGGGGCTCTTTGATATGCCGAATCTAACTGTGTATGTAGATTCTTAATTTTTGGTCCCGTTTTCAAATTGGTCTACATTAAGGTCCAAAGGGTCCAAAATTAAACTTAGTTTGATTTTAACAAAAATTGAATCCTTGGGGTTCTTTGATATGCTGAATCTAAAAATGTACTTAGATTTTTTATTATTGGCCCAGTTTTCAAGTTGGTCCAAATCGGGGTCCAAAATTAAACTTTGTTTGATTTCATCAAAAATTGAATAATTGGGGTTCTTTGATATGCCAAATCTAACTGTGTATGTAGATTCTTAATTTTTGGTCCGTTTTCAAATTGGTTTACATTAACGTCCAAAGGGTCCAAAATTAAACTAAGTTTGATTTTAACAAAAATTAAATTCTTGGGCTTATTTGATATGCTTTATCTAAATATGTACTTTGATTTTTGATTATGGGCCCAGTTTTCAAGTTGGTCTAAATCAGGATTCCATATCAAGTATTGTGCAATAGCAAGAAATTTTCAATTGCACAGTATTGCACAATAGCAAGAAATATCTAATTGCACAATATTGTGCAATAGCAATTAATTTTCAATTGGAGTTATCTTTCTTTGTATAGAATAGTAGTTGATAATATATGTTGGAAATTTACCAGACTTGACTATGATGTCATTTTCTATTTTTATTTGCCAATAACTTTATGTAAATAACTTCATTGGAAATTTGCCAATATAAAATGTTGCTGATGAAGCTTTTTTTCCTTATCTTATCTAAAATGTTTTTAGATAATGTATGTTGGACATTTGCCAGACATGACTATGATGTCATTTTCTATTTTTATTTACCAATAACTTTATGTAAATAACTTCATTGGAAATTTGCCAATATAAAATGTTGCTGATGAAGTTTTTTTTATTGTTTTATACAATAAACAATGTATATTCACTTTTACTACCAACCAATCTTTACCATTCAGTGATAACAAGCACTTTATTTTACATTTTAATATCTTATGATGTATTTAAAAGAGTAGTTATTGTTGCAAACTCCATTAGAAATTTGAATTGATATCAGTTTTGGAAAAAGGGAAACGGGGATGTGAAAAAAAGGGGGAGGGGTTTAAATTTTTCTCATTTCAGATTTCATAAATAAAAAGAAAATTTCTTCAAACATTTTTTTGAGAGGATTAATATTCAACAGCATAGTGAATTGCTCCAAGGCCAAAAAAAACCTTTTAAGTTCATTAGACCACATTCATTCTGTGTCAGAAACCTATGCTGTGTCAACTATTTAATTTTAGATTTAAAAAGTTTGAAGAAATCTTTAATTGATTTGTAAAATCTTGACATTTGTTTAGTGTAAAAAAAAAACATATAATGTCAAAAATTTGATCACAATCCAAATTCAGAGCTGTATCACGCTTGAATGTTTTGTCCATACTTGCCCCAACTGTTCAGGGTTCGACCTCTGCGGTCGTATAAAGCTGCGCCCTGCGGAGCACCTGGTTTGACATAAAATGTCGTTTTATGTACAAAACACTTGGGATGGACATCGTTCAGTGTGAGGAATTTGTACAGCCTCATAAAATTTTTCTAAAGTTTGCCGTTTTGGGTTAAAAAATTACGATTTGGGGTCAAATAGCAGAATTTTGAGAATTTCACCTAGATATAATGCCGAAAATTTGAAAATTTGAATATTTTATGAGGAAAAAATGATCAAAACATGAATAAAACTGTGAACATGGTGTTAGTGAATGAAATAAATACACAAATAACTACAAACAAGTTTTTATTGACATTTATTATGAAGATCTCCCACTTGAGCAATAGTAGCCAGGGAAGCCATCGTCTCAGAGTAGCTTCTGTCTGGGCAGCAATCGGTGAAAGGGTTAAAAGAAATATTAGATTTATTAAGAAGAAATCAATAAGAATTTATAACCCATGATATTATGTCCTCATTTTTCAGTATGTTGCAAAAATAGAGAAATATGTATTATGGTGTGCATATTGGTTAGGTCTTGGTGTACTATCATCTGTAGGTCTGGGGACAGGATTACATACATTTCTATTATATCTGGTGAGTATATCTTGGTGTACTATCATCTGTAGGTCTGGGGACAGGATTACATACATTTCTATTATATCTGGTGAGTATATCTTGGTGTATTATCATCTGTAGGTCTGGGGACAGGATTACATACATTTCTATTATATCTGGTGAGTATATCTTGGTGTACTATCATCTGTAGGTCTGGGGACAGGATTACATACATTTCTATTATATCTGGTGAGCACTTTATCTAGGTGTATTAACATTAGTCTGTCATGAAACACATGATTACAAACATTTTTTGAGTATCTTGTGATTGACCAGGATTACATGCAGTTCTGTTGTGTTTTGTAAACTTGTATATTTTGTCTTATCTATAAGTCTGTTAAAAAGATTACTTTGTGTTTTTCAGAAATTCTAGATTCAGAGTTTATTTTTACAGGAATTTAGATGCCATCCTCTACAACTCCATATACACAATATCCCATGTTAAATGTTATTATACCCCACGCAACGAAGTTGCGGAGGGTATAATGTTTTTGACCCGTCAGTCCGTCCGTCAGTCCTGTTTCTTGTCATCGCAACTCCTCTCAAACCACACAACAGAATTTCACGAAACCTTTTCAGATAATAAGGACATACTATGTAGTTGTGCATATCGACGGGAAATTGCGATTTAATTTTTTTTCTAGGAATTACGCCCCTTTGAACTTATTTACTTTAATGTACTACTACAACAGTTTGTCATCGCAACTCCTCTCAAACCACACAACAGAATTTCACGAAACCTTTTCAGATAATAAGGACATACTATGTAGTTGTGCATATCGACGGGAAATTGCGATTCAATTTTTTTCTAGGAGTTACGCCCCTTTGAACTTATTTACTTTAATGTACTACTGCAACAGTTTGTCATCCCAACTCCTCTCAAACCACACAACAGAATTTCACGAAACCTTTTTAGATAATAAGGACATACTATGTAGTTGTGCATATCGACAGGAAATTACGATTCATTTTTTTTTCCCAGGAGTTACGCCCCTTTGAACTTATTTACTTTAATGTACTACTGCAACAGTTTGTCATCTCAACTCCTCTGAAACCGCACAACAAAATTTCATGAAACTTTGTAGATAATAAGGACATACTACGTAGATGTGCATATCGACAGTAAATTACGATTCAATTTTTTTTCTAGGAGTTACGCCCCTTTGAAATTATTTGATCAATATACTACTGCAAGCTTTTGTCATCGCAACTCCTCTCAAACCACACAACAGAATTTCATGAAACCTTTTCAGATAATAAGGACATACTATTTAGTTGTGCATATCGACGGGAAATTGCGATTCAATTTTTTTTCTAGGAGTTATGCCCCTTTGAACTTATTTACTTTAATGTACCACTGCAACAGTTTGTCATCGCAACTCCTCTCAAACCACACAACAGAATTTCACGAAACCTTTTTAGATAATAAGGACATACTATGTAGTTGTGCATATCGACAGGAAATTACGATTTTTTTTTCCAGGAGTTACGCCCCTTTGAACTTATTTACTTTAATGTACTACTGCAACAGTTTGTCATCTCAACTCCTCTGAAACCACACAACAGAATTTCACGAAACCTTTTCAGATAATAAGGACATACTATGTAGTTGTGCATATCGACGGGAAATTGCGATTCAATTTTTTTCTAGGAGTTACGCCCCTTTGAACTTATTTACTTTAATGTACTACTGCAACAGTTTGTCATCCCAACTCCTCTCAAACCACACAACAGAATTTCACGAAACCTTTTTAGATAATAAGGACATACTATGTAGTTGTGCATATCGACAGGAAATTACGATTCATTTTTTTTTCCCAGGAGTTACGCCCCTTTGAACTTATTTACTTTAATGTACTACTGCAACAGTTTGTCATCTCAACTCCTCTGAAACCGCACAACAAAATTTCATGAAACTTTGTAGATAATAAGGACATACTACGTAGATGTGCATATCGACAGTAAATTACGATTCAATTTTTTTTCTAGGAGTTACGCCCCTTTGAAATTATTTGATCAATATACTACTGCAAGCTTTTGTCATCGCAACTCCTCTCAAACCACACAACAGAATTTCATGAAACCTTTTCAGATAATAAGGACATACTATTTAGTTGTGCATATCGACGGGAAATTGCGATTCAATTTTTTTTCTAGGAGTTATGCCCCTTTGAACTTATTTACTTTAATGTACCACTGCAACAGTTTGTCATCGCAACTCCTCTCAAACCACACAACAGAATTTCACGAAACCTTTTTAGATAATAAGGACATACTATGTAGTTGTGCATATCGACAGGAAATTACGATTTTTTTTTCCAGGAGTTACGCCCCTTTGAACTTATTTACTTTAATGTACTACTGCAACAGTTTGTCATCTCAACTCCTCTGAAACCACACAACAAAATTTCATGAAACTTTGTAGATAATAAGGACATACTACGTAGATGTGCATATCGACAGGAAATTACGATTCAATTTTTTTTCCAGGAGTTACACCCCTTTGAAATTATTTGATCAATATACTACTGCAAGCTTTTGTCATCGCAACTCCTCTCAAACCACACAACAGAATTTCATGAAACCTTTTCAGATAATAAGGACATACTACGTAGATGTGCATATCGGCAGGAAATTACGATTCATTTTTTTTCCCAGGAGTTACGCCCCTTTGAACTTATTTACTTTAATGTACTACTGCAACAGTTTGTCATCTCAACTCCTCTGAAACCGCACAACAGAATTTCATGAAACCTTTTCAGATAATAAGGACATACTACTTAGATGTGCATATCAACAGGAAATTACGATTCAATTTTTTTCCCAGGAGTTATGCCCCTTTGAACTTATTTGCCCAATATACTACTGCAACCTTTTGTCATCGCAACTCCTCTCAAACCACACAACAGAATTTCATGAAACCTTTTCAGATAATAAGGACATACTATGTAGATGTGTATATCGACAGGAAATTATGATTCAATTTTTTTTTTTTATACAATTTTTTTTCTCATACTTATTTTATTTCTCCAATGACAATGTGGGGACGTGGGGTATGTGAGCGCGCTCACTAAGGTTCTTTAATTTAAAAATGTTGTGTTTAAAATTTTTATACCCCACCTAGGGGCAGTACCTTTTTAGGTCTGTGCGTCGTTTATTTGTCTGTCTATCCTGCTTCAGGTTAAAGTTTATGGTCAAGGTAGTTTTTGATGAAGTTGAAGTCCAATCAACTTGAAACTTATAGCATGTTCCCTATGATATGATCTTTTTTTATGTTAATGCCAAATTAGAGTTCTGTCCCCAATTTCACAGTCCACTGAACATAGAAAATGATAGTGTTAATAGGGTATCCGTGTACTATTGACACATTCTTGTTTGCTAATACTTCCCATATTTCTTAATTTAGTAAGATACATGTATCAATGGATTCAGTGAATGCTTTATAAAATTTTGATTTAAAGTTTCTGAAAGACTTGCTTACTCTTAAATTTCACGGAATAGTATGATTGTGTTAATCTTCCTAAATTTTTAACCTTCCAATATAAACAGTATCTTTAAGTAGTTGGAAAGTTATTTTTCATTTGATACTTTTCTACTTCATCAAAAACAAAGTTTTGTGTTCAGTAATATTTTGAAGATTAATTTTCCTGTTTGAATTGTTTTATTTTGTGAATGATAGGAATCAATTCTGAATTTTATAATTTTCTGGATTTTTTTTTAATAAATTTCTTATGTTGAAATAGCATTTTTCTTTAATTTGCTTGTGTTTCTTTCCCTATTAGTTGTATGACATATAGTTTCTTAAATATTTATTATAAAAAAGAAGATGTGGTATGATTGACAATAAGACTACTCTCCTCAAGAAACCAAAATGATACAGAAATTAACAACTATAGGTCACCGTACAGCCTTCAACAATGAGCTAAGCCCATACCGCAAAGGCCCGAAATGACAATGTAAAACAATTCAAACGAGGAAAACTAACGGCCTATTTTATGTAATTTATAAAATATATTGATGAACAGATTTAATTTTTAAACTGTGTTAACAAATAATGTCATATATGAATAAATGTATATAGATCCCTTATTTCATACACTAGATTAAATTTAAGTAATCTTGTATTTTTAGAATTGTTTGTCCGGAAGGTGTTACAGATGGCAGCACAGTATCATTATGGACTATAATGAATAAAGTCAGACTTGAAGCTATTATGTGGGTATGTCATATATTCAACCTTTATGGAAATGATATTGTCTCCTAAACTATCATAGCAAATAAATAAACTCATCATATATATTTAGATAAAATTGAGAATGGATATAGGGAATGTGTTAAAGAGACAACAACCCAACCTGAGAGCAATATTCACCAAAGACCACCAATGGGTCATCAACACAAAGAGAAAAATCCTGCACCCATGGCATGCTTTAGCTGGCCTCTAAACAAAAATGTGTACTAGCTCAGTGATAATGGATGTTAAACCCGAAATATATAAATGAACTAAAATTAAAAATCATACAAGACTAACACAGGCCAGAGGCTCCTGACTTGGGACAGGCACAAAAATGCAAGAATATTTTTTATACCACACCATACAAGAAGTACTAATTATTGGATAATTTATATTATAGAGTGAGAGATTAAAAAAATATATCTTTATGTTTCAGGGTGCTGGGACAGCACTTGGAGAATTGCCGCCCTATTTTATGGCAAGGGCAGCCAGGCTGTCAGGGGCAGATCTTGATGACGATGAGTTTGAAGAAATAGAAGAACTCATTCATGAGAAAAAAGAGCATCCTGAAGAATTAGTAAGTCTCACAGGTTATGGTCCGAGTGAGAGTGTGTACTGTTATTTTTGGCCTTTCATGTTTTTGTGGGTGCCTTCTAGTAATCACTCTGTTTTATGCCCCACCTACGATAGTAGAGGGGCATTATGTTTTCTGGTCTGTGGCTCCGTTCGTCTGTCCGTTCGTCTGTGCATCCATTCAGGTTAAAGTTTTTGGTCAAGGTAGTTTTTGATGAAGCTGAAGTCCAATCAACTTGAAACTTAGTACACTTGTTGCTTATGATATAATCTTTCTAATTTTAATGCCAAATTAGATTATTACCCAATTTCACAGTCCATCGAACATGGAAAAGGATAGTGCGAGTGGGGCATCTGTGTACTTTGGACACATTCTTGTTCTGTCTATTTTATAATTTTTACTTTTGTCCTTTGTGCATTTTGTGTCAACTTTTGTGAAACCATTGACACGATTTAAAATGTAAGTGGCATTCTATCTTTTTTAAACTCCCCTTCCAACAACCTAAGCTTTTGAGGTTTAAATCTAGGAATCAGACTACCTATCTGTCTGTTGGTCACTTTACACAGTTGTAGAACTCTACCTGACAATGTACATGAAGGAATATAATCTTGGTCGTATTATGATAGGGGAGATAATTGAACCTACTTCAATATTACAATATGTGGCACCGTACTCGGGCTTGCAAAATCAATAGTCTTACTGCAAATCTCAAATTGCTGGGCAGCAGTGCAAATTTTGAAGTACTTAAGGCAAGAATTTTGTGATGTTTGCTTACTTTGCGAAATGTTCTGAAAGAGTAGAGGGCACCTTTATTTCTTTTCAAATTCTTTAATGATTATCTGTTCCATACTAATATTCAATTAAAAATATTTACTAATAAATATCAAAATGTAATATAATTCATTAGACATTTCTTATTTCTATTCATAGCATTGCATAATGATGTATAAACTACATTTTTACGTAAGAAGTTATTTATTGGATTTGGTGTTTCAGACAGCTGCTGGCGGATAATTTGGCTACGGTCATCACACGTTCAAGCCATGAATAAATTTAACAGTAATTTACTAAAGGCTAACACCTAATATCAAGTTGTATTTTTTCCCCAATATTTATTATGGATCGGATTTCTACATGTTTTACATACTTACAATGAAATTGTTTACAATTTACACAAAAACTTTCCAATATTTTTTATTTTTTTATTTTGTGTTTATTTAGCATCTGTACAGTCATAACAGTGTTCTAGAATCCTTTTCAACATTTTGAACTATAAACATTTTAAACGACCATGATCTTGAAAGTTGAAGAATTTCACTGAGTGACAAAAAGGTTTTTCTGAATTCCTGTTGCAAAAAGGGAATGGGGACTTATCATACTGAGCTTTTTATGGTAATTGTCTCTTGTAAGTGTAACTCCTCTTTAACATCTATGCACAGACATTGATGATACTTTCTCTAATTTTTGTGCTATTTTCACATTTCCTGACCGGTGTGAGAAAAATATTTCTCCTCACTAGTGAAAAATCTGTTCTCGGCAAATGATTAGTCGAAATTTGATTATGACATCTAAATGTTTTTTTTTCTTCTGATTTGTCCTATTGTGACGCCATGAAAAAAGGCGGCAATGCCTGATGACGTCGCATATAAAGAACACAAGTTTCTGAAAATCTTTGAAAAAGAAGGATAAAAATCATTAGAGAAACAGATTCCGACACTATAACTCGTGTATTACGATATTTCTCCACTTGAGACAGTTAAATTTTAAGCCTCGTGCTTTAAATAATAAAATTTAACTGTCTCGAGTGGAGAAATATCGTAATACACTATTTTTCTTCCCCCAAGAGTCGTGAAAATTAATCTGTCGCGAAATTAAGTTGGTTTACAGTATTCAGAATTTCAGACACAAATTAAAAGTACCATTTATTAAGATTAAACCTTACATAGAAACCCCAGTAATGTTTATCTAGCTTAGTACTTACCGATTGATTGATTGATTGTTGGTTGCTTAACGTCCAGTGGCAAATATTTCATGCATATTCAGGACGAGAACAAGTTCACAATAAATACAATAGGTAGGTCTTGTCTCGTGCTTTAAATAATAAAATTTAACTGTCTCGAGTGGAGAAATATCGTAATACACTTGATGCAGTGTAGGAATCTATATAGATACAGTTGTTGAACACTACTTGACGGTGTAAACAAAGAAACGTTATCTTGTTCTTACTGTCCAAGTGAAGATAATATTATTTATGGTTTTGGGGATATCCATTTTAAAATTCACTAACAGTGTAGGTATTATACCTCCCTTTTTAAGGGAGCTGTATATAGTAATTGTATGTTTAACTTGTTGGTCTGTTTGTCTGTTCATTCTCATGTCTCATATTTGGACTACTACATCTTCAGAAGTTTTTAGGCATCTTGTTTCTGAACCAGCATTGAAATGGATTTTATTTAAAAAAATTAAAGAATTTTTCTTGCATAATGATATTGAGCACATAAATAACCATATGCTACGTCTTAACAAAACTCACGACTTTGCTTCTTTGTTATGTTGGCTTGATTTGTCACACTTTTTACAGTGCTTAGAGGGTATGACTTTGTTAGCTTTGTTCACTGTGTTTGTTAGTTATTACTGTAATTAATAACATTAAAGGTACCAATTTTTCTGCACCAGATGTGCATTTTGACAAGAAATGACTCTTCAGCAATGCTTTAGGTGGAAATATTTGAAAATCCAAAACTTATAAAAAAAAAATAAGAGCATATGACCTAAAACGAGGAAAATATAGCTAGAAGCAAATTAGCAACAAAAAATTTATCCATTATTTTAAATCAGTTCATATTTCAAGTAGATCTAGAGTTAACAATGGTTAAAAAGTAGAATTAAATGTGTCCAAATGCATTTAAATAGTAAACAAACAAGAAGGATTTGAAATTTCTGTTATCTCAAGCATGATAATTGGAAAAGAATTTTTAATATATTCTTGTCTATTGTTTTATTTTTTATTTTCAGGGATTTATGGAAAAATCTAAATTAGCTGTACATAACCTTGTACAGAAAGTTGGATTCTTTGGTATCTTAGCCTGTGCATCGGTAAGTACTGACCCCCAAGGGTGACTGGGGAATAGAAATATGGTCACTTGGTCTTCTCTCAACTGGCAGTAAAAGGCTTGCTGAAGTGGGGTGTCCGTTTGGCTGTGCGGGATGTATCAAGTTCGCAGTCACGTCCGGTCAGAATGGGGACGTTAAATCCGATGTCTCGTGTAGAGAGAGTGCCACGCTCTTTGCACGTAAAGAACCCTTGCAACAACTCTTTGAGGGGTCCGTAGGTGGCCTGTTGCAAGGCAAAATTTCTTTCCCTATCCAATAAACCCTCATTTTCCAGTGGCAGTCCAAATTTCCCCGACCATCATCCCAGATGGCCTCTATTGTGACAAGACCTACCTATTGTATTTATTGTGAACTTGTTCTCGTCCTGAATATGCATGAAATATTTGCCACTGGACGTTAAGCAACCAACAATCAATCAATCAATCGGTAAGTACTAAGCTAGATAAACATTACTGGGGTTTCTATGTAAGGTTTAATCTTAATAAATGGTACTTTTAATTTGTGTCTGAAATTCTGAATACTGTAAACCAACTTAATTTCGCGACCGATTAATTTTCGCGACTCTTGGGGGAAGAAAAATAACGCGAAATTAAATCGTCGCGAATATGTATAACTTGGATCTTTCCTTATTAAACTATATCAAGTTAACTAAAAAATCGCGAAATTAAATCGCCGTGAAGTAGACTAGCTGGAGATAAACGCGAAATAAAGTATCCGCGAAAATAAGTTGGTTTACAGTATGCAGGTATTAATCTTAAAAACATCACTTCTGGAAAAACTTTTCCAAACGACAAAACATTTTTTCTATAAACATGGTCAATTTGTCCATTATCAGACAAAAAAACATGCTTTATTTTAATCTGTGCCTCTTTGTTCTTTAATTCTATTTTTAAATCTGTATAAGAAGTCTGTCAGTTAAATATATGAGTTGCAGATGCTCAGATGTTGGTTCATATCTATTGATAAAATATTAAATATAGGCTAATTTTAGAAATTGGTATTGTAATCTTTTAAACATTGAAAAAGCATAGATTTTATTTAAGCTTACTTCATTGTGAAACTGGATTGCCTCTGAATTTGTATAAATTCAATTTTGATTGTTTTGATTATAAATTTTACTTTTTTTTACAGATACCAAACCCTCTGTTTGATTTGGCAGGAATAACATGTGGTCATTTTCTCATTCCATTTTGGACATTTTTTGGTGCAACATTAATAGGAAAAGCTGTTATTAAAATGCATATACAGGTAAGTTCTATGTTATGTTGTTGGGTAGCTATATCATAATGAATACTCATTTATTGTAATTCATACACATTTGCAGTGTACTATAGAACTAGAGGCTCTAAAGAGCCTGTGTCGCTCACCTTGGTCTATGTGAATATTAAACAATGGACACAGATGGATTCATGACAAAATTGTGTTTTGGTGATGGTGATGTGTTTGTAGATCTTACTTTACTAAACATTCTTGCTGCTTACAATTATCTCTATCTATAACAGTACTTTCTGTGGAAAATGTTATTGAAAATCTTCAAATTTTAAGAAAATTGTTAAAAATTGACTATGAAGGGCAATAACTCCTTAGGGGATCGTCGTCGTCGTCCGAATACTTTTAGTTTTCTCACTCTAACTTTAGTAAAAGTGAATGGAAATCTATGAAATTTTAACACAAGGTTTATGACCACAAAAGGAAGGTTGGTATTGATTTTGGGAGTTTTGGTCCCAACATTTTAGGAATTAGGGGCCAAAAAGGGCCCAAATAAGCATTTTCTTGGTTTTCGCACTATAACTTTAGTTTAAGTTAATAGAAATCTATGAAATTTTGACACAAGGTTTATGACCACAAAAAAACGGTTGGGATTGATTTTGGGAGTTTTGGTTTCAACAGTTTAGGAATTAGGGGCCAAAAAAGGGCCCAAATAAGCATTATTCTTGGTTTTCACACAATAACTTTAGTTTAAGTAAATAGAAATCAATGAAATTTAAACACAATGTTAATGACTACAAAAGGTAGGTTGGTATTGATTTTGGGAGTTTAGGTCCCAACAGTTTAGGAATTAGGGGCCAAAAAGGGACCCAAATAAGCATTTTTCTTGGTTTTCGCACCATAACGTTAGTATAAGTAAATAGAAATCTATGAAATTTAAACACAAGGTTTATGACCATAAAAGGAAGGTTGGTATTGATTTTGGGAGTTTTGGTCCCAACAGAATAAGGGGCCCAAAGGGTCCAAAATTAAACTTTGTTTGATTTCATCCAAATTGAATAATTGGGGTTCTTTGATATGCCGAATCTAACTGTCATGACTGTGTATGTAGATTCTTAACTTTTGGTCCCGTTTTCAAATTGGTCTACATTAAGGTCCAAAGGGTCCAAAATTAAACTTAGTTTGATTTTGACAAAAAATGAATCAGTTAGGTTCTTTGATATGCTGAATCTAAAAATGTACTTAGATTCTTGATTATTGGCCCAGTTTTCAAGTTGGTCCAAATCGGGGTCCAAAATTAAACTTTGTTTGATTTCATCAAAAATTGAATAAATGGGGTTCTTTGATATACCAAATCTAACTGTGTATGTAGATTCTTCATTTTTGGTCCTGTTTTCAAATTGGTCTACACTAAAGTCCAAAGGGTCCAAAATTAAACTTAGTCTGATTTTAACAAAAATTGAAATCTTGGGGTTCTTTGATATGCTGAATCCAAAAATGTACTTAGATTTTTTATTATGGGCCCAGTTTTCAAGTTGGTCCAAATCAGGATCTAAAATTATTATATTAAGTATTGTGCAATAGCAAGTCTTTTCAATTGCACAGTATTGGGCAATGGCAAGAAATATCTAATTGCACAATATTGTGAAATAGCAAATTTTTTTTTAATTAGAGTTATCTTTCTTTGTCCAGAATAGTAAGCAAGAAATATCTAATTGCAAAATATTGTGCAATAGCAAGATTTTTTTTTAATTGGAGTTATCTTTCTTAGTCAAGAATCAACTTAAATCTTTGTTATATACAATATACAATGTATATTCACTTTTTACTACCAACTGATAAATTAAAATAATCTTTAACATTCAGTGATAACAAGCAGTTTTTTTACATCTTAATATTTTATGATGTATTTAAATGAGTAGTTATTGTTGCAAACTCCATTAGAAATTTTAATTGAGATTAGTTTTGGAATAAGGGAAAGGGGGATGTGATTAAAAAAATTGGGTTCAATTTTTCTCATTTGAAATTTCATAAATAAAAAAGAAAATTTCTTCAAACATTTTTTTGAGAGGTTTAATACTCAACAGCATAGTGAATTGCTCTAAGAGAAAACAAAAATTTTAAGTTCATTAGAACACATTCATTCTGTGTCAGAAACCTATGATGTGTCAACTATTTAATCACAATCCAAATTTAGAGCTGAATCCAGCTTGAATGTTGTGTCCATACTTGCCCCAACCGTTCAGGGTTCAACCTATGCGGTCGTATAAAGCTACGCCCTGCGGAGCATCTGGTTTTTCTGATGAACACATGAAGAAGGAGCTCACTTCTTTCAATGCATACATACACATTCTCAGTCAAATTCAGTGTTTACAGTCAAATATGCCAGATTACGTACATGTATATAATTTATTTGTTAAGCATGAAGGATTATGATACAAAATGTGAATTGTATGCAATTATTCATATTTGCTAGACAAATAAATAGCTTATACAGTAGGACAACCGGATGTGCCTTTTCGGCCAAAATGTGATTCGGCGGCGCTCAGTAGTCCTACGCCGAAAATTGGACTATTTTGCGTCGGCCGACGTCAACTGAAAAATGGCGCGCTTTTGTATTTTTTTTTAATTCGTTTGTGGCAAAGTGCGGACGATAAATACTGTCGATTTTAAGCATATCTACATGAGAAAAATATATGAGTTTACATATTATTTTCATTTTTGATCATTGAAACATAAGGAAATCTTATTTTTTTACATCTGAACATAGAATTTCGGATTTTGATTTTCTGCACTATAGGATTAAATGGCTATATCAAAAATGGGAACAAAAAAATACCTATCCTTCGATTTGCTAAAAAATTTTACAACCTATTCTCGCGAGTTTTTGGCATCGAAATTCGTAAAGAACAGAGGTGTCCAAGCCAGGGCAAAAATTTGTTCCCATTTTAAAGTAGGGGTCTCAATCTTTTATCGGTTTTTCCTTGCATGGTCGGTAGATTTGAAAATTGGAAGAGTTTCTGTTTTTAAAGAAAATATTTATTCAAATATCATGAAAAGGTGAATCATTAGGTATAAAACCACTTTAAATATAGCAGTTTGTGTCACTGAATTGTAAACTTATAGATTTTTTTCGAAATTGAAGAAGGCGCCATTTTTGGCCATTTTTCCATTACGTCTATTGATATGGTAAAATTATGAGGTGTTTCTAAAAATTCTCCGACTCAATTTTTTTAAAACTTTCATATGCTAATCTTTGGTACAAAATGTATGTGTTTTGAAAAAATTAGGCACTTCTATCGAGTAGAAATGGAGAATGGTCATCTTTACTTTGTATGTCCCCACTATGGGGGCCCTGTTCCTCCCTTTACCTTGTTTCTGAAGTACACGATAGTTATTCATCTTTCGAACAAATTATCCACTAAAAATAGTTGAAACATATCAAATATGTGTTAAGGCATCAATAAATTTTACTGGGTGTGATTTTTTAAGCAGAATTGCCGGAATCGACCTCAACCGAAGTTGTGTCAGTATATAGATAAACGTTGTCAATTTCCGGCGCCGAAAATGCCAACGTAAAATGTCATTAAAAGTTGGATTCTTTTCTTCTTTGTAGCAATTTTGTTAATCTTAATGCCAAGAAAGGCATACAATATGTTGAATCCATACCAACGTTATACCATACTTGGTACCCTAGAGTGTTAGGGGGGCACGCTCCAGTCATGCTTCAATGATTCCCTATATAATCAACCACATTTTTCCCACGAAAGGGGGGCCTCCACCGTGATCCGCCTATGTACTTGTTCGCCCTGGGTGCTTTGCCCTTATACCCATTTGCCCTATTTTTTTTTTTTTATTTTGTTGTCCTCTTTATTTTAATGTAAATTATTTGAATGAGGTATGTAAAATTTGGTCGACAATTTTGGGCATAAACCACATACGCCAAAACGTTGGAGATTTTGTCGGGATTGACTATTCATTTGCATCCATTGCTACACATGCATTTATTTCTTTTAAAACATATGTTCACTTTTGCATACAAATGCAGAATATTCCTTTTCAGCCTGTCTTGTGTCATGTAGCAGGGTATTTTATACATGTGGTTCACTAAGGCAGCAACAATTTGATTTTCGGGGGGGGGGGGGGGGGGGGGGGCTATGGTTTTTTTTGGAAAAAAAGTTTGTTTCCAGTTTTTAGAGAAAAAAATAATTTGTTTTTGTTTCTGAGAAAAAAAAATTGTTTGTTTCACCCTCAGCTGCCACTATATGTAATGCTAAAATTGAAAGAAAAAAAATTGTTTTCGACTTGATTGTTTTTCGTCGCAGGCGAAAAAAAAAATTTGTCCAGAAAAAAAAACCATAGCCCCCCCCCCCCCCCAGAAAATCAAATGGTTGCTGCCTAACTGCTTTTTGTTCAAGTTAATCTTTTTAGACATTTGATATCTGGTGGAGAGTTGTCTTATTGGCATTGATCAGACCCCAACTTTCTTATTTTCATATTACTGAAAGGTAACTGCATGTATTTATTACCTTGAATTGAATAAATAAATACTTACAAAAACAATTCCACATGTAAAAAAATTAAATGAAATATAATTTCAAATGATACAATGTAGCTAGCCTTATGGAATATTTTGTATGTTGTGCATCTCTTTTCTCCTTTTAGTGACGGGGGGCCTATTTTGTATGATTGGCTGCTTCATATCTGGTGATGGGATATACATTTAGTTATGCAGTGTTGAATACTGGTCTCCACCCCCTAATTGATAGGAATAAACAAAACAAAAATTCTTTACTCAATAAAAGGGAAACACTTGAGGCCAGAGGGAAGATATAATATTCGGTTGTCAGAAGTATAAAATAAACATGGAATCTTATTAATTATTTAACAGTGAAATTGCTAAAAACAAAATATTCATGAAAACAACTGAGTCAATAATCTGATTTTTATTAATAAATATGGTGACATTTCACTTCTGCGCTTTTTAATGTTGTTGAGTCTCACATATTTAAAAAATCCTCTTGTTACTAAACTTTGGAGCCCATAGTCTGTTAAACTTTTATTTATTAAATCCTGCATTAGTTCAACAAAAATGTCTGCTTATAATCACTTGAACCACCTCGGATACCATTCTGTACATGAATATATCTCTCATAACAAATTTCATATAAATTGCTGATTCCAGGTATCAAAATTTTTATCCTCCAGTAAAATTATTCCTCTGACAGGATGTGTTGTCTACTGAAAATGAAATATTTTGTTATTAAATTAAGTTTATTAATTCAATCAAAAAGTAATGAAGAATGATAATTATAATATATTGTATTTCATTGTTATTGTCAACTATGACCTCAATACAGTCTGCTCATTCTCTTATCTAAAAAAAAAAACAGATGCTCCGCAGGGCGCAGCTTTATACCACTGCAGAGGTTGAACCCTGAACGGTTGGGGCAAGTATTGACACAATATTCAACTGCATTCAGCTCTAAATTTGGATTGTGATTAAATAATTGACACAGCATGAATGTGGTCTAATGAACTTAAAATTTTTTTTTTGCCTTTGAACAATTCACTATGCTGTTGAATATTAATCCTCTCAAAAAAATGTTTGAAGAAATTTTCTTTTTATTTATGAAATCTTAAATGAAAAAAATTGACCCCCCTCCCCCCCCCCCCCATTTGTTTTTCACATCCCCCTTTCCCTTTTTCCAAAACTGATCTCAATTCAAATTTCTAATGGAGTTTGCAACAATAACTAAATGTAGTTATTTAAATACATCATAAAATATTAAAACGTAAAGAAAGTGCTTGTAATCACTAAATGGTAAAGATTGTTTTAATTTTTCAGTTGGTAGTAAAAGTGAATATACATTGTATATTGTATAAAACAATGATTTATGTTGATTCAACTATTATTCTGGACAAAGAAAGATAACTCCAATTGAAAATTTCTTGCTATTGCACAATATTGTGCAATTAGATACATGTATTTCTTGCTATTGCGCAATACTGTGCAATTGAAAATTTCTTGCTATTGCACAATACTGAATATAATAATTTTGGATCCTGATTTGGACCAACTTGACCAATACTCAAAAAACTAAGTACATGTCTAGATTCAGCATATCAAAGAAGCCCAAGAATTCAATTTTTGTTAAAATCAAACTTAGTTTAATTTTGGACCCTTTGGACTTTAATGTAGACCAATTTGAAAACGGGACCAAAAATTAAGAATCTACATGCACAGTTAGATTTGGCATATTGTAACACTGCCTCTCGGGTGCTAGAGTCGGACACCAGAGAACACAATGAACATAAAGTAAAGGGATCTTTTTATTGTGTGTATGTATATTAGGATAAAATATTAGGGTCGACGTCTAGTTGGTTTACCGTCGACCAAAACACTCTACCGATATTGATTTTATATTTGTTTTGTTATTACTGTATATTTACTAAATATTCGTGAAATAAAATACACGAAATAGAACAGTTTAGATGCTTTATTATTATTTATAAAAATGCTGGACTGGTAGTGGTACAGCTCTGTTCCTGGCCTAGTCCGGTTCCTAGTATGGTTGGTCTTATCTATAACTAACCTAAACAGAGACTTTACTCTGTCACTATCTAAATATTATTAAACTACCAATGTGTAGCGCTAAACTCGATCACATTAAATTAAATCAACCAGATTCACTAACCCACAGTTTATAATAAGTCTCAATTCCTTAAGACATAATAAATACAATCAACAATCAACAATTCTTTATAGGTAATCACCAAAATCGTTCCTACCATAAAGCTTCCGTAATAAATATTAAATACTTGACTTTCTTAAAGTTTGTCACCTAGGAATTTCACCTAACAAAACAAGTTGCACAAAACTATATATTTATTTGCACCAAGCAATATTTACACCAAGGATTTTCACCTAAAACATTATTTGCTCCAAGCAATATATTTACACCCAGGAATTACACCTAAACCATCAATTGCACCAATAAATATTTGCACCAATAAATATTTGCACCAAGGATTTGCTCCCGATTTGGCACCTAAAGTTTGCACCAGCACCGACAACCTTAAATTAAAACAAAGGTAACGATCAATTAGCTACATATTCCAGCATTTATTAAAGTTTGTCACTACCCATTCTTGTCAACCAACCACTCCGTCGTTTCTGTTGTTGTTTTGGTATTTATACTTTCGACGGACCAATGACAGAGCTTGTTACATATTGTTTACCAATCGGCAACCATGGATCATATTAGGGAAACTCCCGTAATGTTGATACTGTTTGTAAACAATGATTGATCTTCATCAATAAAGATGGGTTTCGACTTTAAATTTATAAGTAGATCATTAGAACAGTTTTATTTGAGTTTATAGTATAATAAGGTAACTACCGCGAAAATACGGAATCAGTACGTAAACTAAAACTTATTTACAAACTAACATACACAAATATGTCGTATCATGAAAACAACAGCCAAAATAACAAATGACAAGTCTTGCACTACTTGTAACATTAGACATCTCACTAACATCTATCGTTTATCCTCAATAATTTCGAGAAACTATACAGACATAGGTTTACTATAAAAAGGGGGGAATGTCGGCATTACATTGCCCCCACCTTTAAGGATTTGGTCCCCAAATACAGTCGTTTGTAAGGTTTTATTAAAGTAGAACCAATTCATTAAATTATTATTCTTAAGATGACGAACATACAAAAAGAATTACACGAATAAACTCATTCATGTCAACAACCTACACTTAAAGAACTTTTGTACTTTGATTTTTGTCCACTCTGGTTTCAGGTTTTTCCTTTACTTCTGATACTTAGGCTTGCAAACATTGTAAAATGTTTAACCAGCAAAACCATTTGATCATTCATTGCTCCATAAACACTGACCAGAAGTTAGGTCACTCATGTGTCTATCTCTATTGAACAAATCTGTCGTTTCTATCTATCCCTAAATAATTATTACTTTCTTTTTCTCTTAGTTTCCTATACCGCCCTATTTTGTATTACATATACCTATTTCACTTTAAATTATACATTCTGGCTTGCAAATATTGTAAAGATATTTAAGCAAACCCGCTTTTACTAAGCTTTACTCCATAAACATCGACCAATAATCTGGTCACTGGTGTTTATCTCTATTGAGCAAATTTCTCTTTCTATCAATTTATTATTCTTTACTATTTATTTTTCCAGTTTTTGACAACATTATTTGACATTGCCTAGACTATTTCTCTCTTTTATACATGTACTTATATTCGGGCTTGCAAACATTGTAAAGATATTTAAGCAAACCCACTTTTACTAAGCTTTGCTCCATAGACACTGACCATAAATTAGGTCAAACCTGTGTCTATCTCTATTGAGCAATCAATTACAACTTTACTATCTGATCTGGAAAATATGACATGTACACGCAGCCTTTCTTTCGGAAGGTGCCTCGTTGTGTACCTCTCGTTATTTTCAGATCAAATGTCTACTACATTCTTATTGATCAATTCTCAAGAATCATACCTTCAAAGTATACATTTGACTGGCCAAGCCAAAATATCTACATATCAGTATTTAACTGAGACATTCTTGTCATGTATTGAGCTTTTATCATCTAGCTCAACTCTACATACTCTTCTATTATTTATTTTTTTTACATTTTACTCATAATACTAGTTTTGAGAACATTCTCTTGATAGGGCTACCGACTAAGATCGTAATAATATATTTGCATCATGCCGCTAGTGTGCTCAACAATTGTATAAAGCATTACTTACAACCAGAGTTTCTAACCAAATTATCAGTTGACCTTCTATTTTGTTTTTAATTTCTGCATCAGAAATGACCAGTACAGATCAGTATATTCACTTAACGTGTTCATTAGTTCTAAACAAATTATAAAAATAGAGTGTTTAGCGCAACTGCAGTTTTTGCTTTTATTAATCATTTATATATCTATAGAGCGGAACTTCTACAATCTCTGCTACGGAGATTCTACAGCAAGAGGCATTACCTTTGATTTTGAGACAAAGAACAACATCATCTTTAATTATTAAACAATCCTTAGTGAAAGGAAATCAACATCACATCTATACATAAAACATCTGTTTCGGTATAATAATTGTCCAAAACAAATCGGTCTTCACAATAAAAATTTAAATAAACTAGCTCCAACTAGAACGAGCGTGCGAACTTTTAATGCATATATACATGTACATCTATATAGTAGCCAAAACAAAACAACTGTTTTGATGGCACAACACAATATTAAAATAATAGTATTCACAGTGTCGAGAAATCATTCTCGCTCCTGACTGGACATTTGTCCGTTTTCCTAACGACGAAATGCTCCTCTATTGTTAAAATTTCTATTGAAATTATTTTTATTTCCTCTATAATTATTATCTCCTCGGAATTGCTGATCATTTTGATTTTTGATAATAAGTACTTCATTCGTCAAAGATTCAATACTTTGTTTGATTTCATTTATTTCCCGTTTCAGATCAGGCTCTTGAACCGTTTCAATATCGACAATGCGAACATTTCGGCCTTTCCGTATATCAGCAACTCGTAATGCTTCGAGTCTGACAGCAATATGTTCTGCCTCATTTATTGATTTGGGTCCAACCTCCCTTAATCTGAGACGTACTTCTGTCTCAGGTATTGCATCAATAAAAGAATCTAAAGCTAATGTGTCCCTAACCAGTGGAGAGGTACCAGGATAAGCTCTACGTGTCAGTTTCTTAATAGACTGAGCTAATTCAGGCAGACTTTCATTTTTAAATCGTACTCGTGTTTGCAACTCTGCTCTGAACACTTCAGCTCTATTGACTGAACCAAACCTATTCTTAAGAGAGGTGACCAAACTGTCAAAATCATGTCTTTCCCCATTTGTAATTTCATTAAGTATTGCCCTGGCGTTCCCTGATAAACTGCTTGCCAAAAGCAGTGCTTTTGTTTTTGAGTCCCAAACATTAAGTTCGGCCAACAAATCAAATTGAGTCAAATACTCTTCCAAATCATCAGAGCCGTCATAGATTTGTGGCTTAATCTTACAAGAAATTTCAGATTTTGACCGTCGGACCTCAGAAAAATGACTATTATTCTGATCATCCTTATCATGTCTAACATCGGGTCCCATATTATTATTTATGGAACTTTCATTGCCCCGTCCTAAAATTGGGGTAGACCTAGTGTCAACAGTGTGCTTTTCAAACTTTTCAAACATCTTACTCATATCACTTGAAAAGTCGGAAAAACATCTGTCCATCCGAAGCCTAATTTCTGCCCTAGCTTCGGCCATCATTCTCTCTGTCCTTCTAAAAATTTCAGTACCTTGAGCGTCTATTTCATTTTCATGAATAGTTGCTTCAGCATCACCATGTGTCTCATTCAAGTGTGGGCCAAACGTAACTACGTTTGAATCGTCCATTATTTTCTATCTATGATCTTATATATTCAACTTAATCTGACTCTATAAATTTATCCCACCGCTGCCACCAATTGTTACACTGCCTCTCGGGTGCTAGAGTCGGACACCAGAGAACACAATGAACATAAAGTAAAGGGATCTTTTTATTGTGTGTATGTATATTAGGATAAAATATTAGGGTCGACGTCTAGTTGGTTTACCGTCGACCAAAACACTCTACCGATATTGATTTTATATTTGTTTTGTTATTACTGTATATTTACTAAATATTCGTGAAATAAAATACATGAAATAGAACAGTTTAGATGCTTTATTATTATTTATAAAAATGCTGGACTGGTAGTGGTACAGCTCTGTTCCTGGCCTAGTCCGGTTCCTAGTATGGTTGGTCTTATCTATAACTAACCTAAACAGAGACTTTACTCTGTCACTATCTAAATATTATTAAACTACCAATGTGTAGCGCTAAACTCGATCACATTAAAGTAAATCAACCAGATTCACTAACCCACAGTTTATAATAAGTCTCAATTCCTTAAGACATAATAAATACAATCAACAATCAACAATTCTTTATAGGTAATCACCAAAATCGTTCCTACCATAAAGCTTCCGTAATAAATATTAAATACTTGACTTTCTTAAAGTTTGTCACCTAGGAATTTCACCTAACAAAACAAGTTGCACAAAACTATATATTTATTTGCACCAAGCAATATTTACACCAAGGATTTTCACCTAAAACATTATTTGCTCCAAGCAATATATTTACACCCAGGAATTACACCTAAACCATCAATTGCACCAATAAATATTTGCACCAAGGATTTGCTCCCATTTGGCACCTAAAGTTTGCACCAATAAATATTTGCACCAAGGATTTGCTCCCGATTTGGCACCTAAAGTTTGCACCAGCACCGACAACCTTAAATTAAAACAAAGGTAACGATCAATTAGCTACATATTCCAGCATTTATTAAAGTTTGTCACTACCCATTCTTGTCAACCAACCACTCCGTCGTTTCTGTTGTTGTTTTGGTATTTATACTTTCGACGGACCAATGACAGAGCTTGTTACATATTGTTTACCAATCGGCAACCATGGATCATATTAGGGAAACTCCCGTAATGTTGATACTGTTTGTAAACAATGATTGATCTTCATCAATAAAGATGGGTTTCGACTTTAAATTTATAAGTAGATCATTAGAACAGTTTTATTTGAGTTTATAGTATAATAAGGTAACTACCGCGAAAATACGGAATCAGTACGTAAACTAAAACTTATTTACAAACTAACATACACAAATATGTCGTATCATGAAAACAACAGCCAAAATAACAAATGACAAGTCTTGCACTACTTGTAACATTAGACATCTCACTAACATCTATCGTTTATCCTCAATAATTTCGAGAAACTATACAGACATAGGTTTACTATAAAAAGGGGGGAATGTCGGCATTACAATATCGAAGAACCCCAATTATTCAATTTTTGATGAAATCAAACAAAGTTTAATTTTGGACCCCGATTTGGACCAACTTGAAAACTGGGCCCATAATCAAAAATCTAAGTATTTTTTTAGATTCAGCATATCAGAGAACCCCAACTTGGCCAAGGATTCAATTTTTGTTCAAATCGAACAAAGTTTAATTTTGGACCCTTTGGGCCCCTTATTCCTAAACTGTTTGGACAAAAACTTTCGTAATCAATCTTAACCTTCCTTTTGTGGTCATAAACCTTGTGTTTAAATTTCATTGATTTCTATTTACTTATACTAAATTAAGTTATTGTGCAAAAACCAAGAAAAACGCTTATTTGGGCCCCTTTTTGGCCCCTAATTCCTAAACTGTTCGGACCTCAACTCCCAAAATCAATCCCAACCTTCCTTTTATGGTCAAAAACCTTGTGTTTAAATTTCATAGATTTCTATTTTCTATTGACTTATACTAAAGTGATGGTGCGAAAACCTAGAAAAATGCTTACTTGGGCCCCTTTTTGACCCCTAATTCCTAAACTGTTCGGACCTCAACTTCCAAAATCAATCCTAACCTTCCTTTTATGGTCATAAACCTTGTGTTAAAATTTCATAGATTTCTATTGACTTATACTAAAGTTATTTTGCGAAAACCAAGAATAATGCTTATTTGGGCCCTTTTTTGGCCCCTAATTCCTAAACTGTTGAAACCAAAACTGTCGAAATCAATCCCAACCTTTCTTTTGTGGTCATAAACCTTGTGTCAAAATTTCATAGATTTATATTTACTTAAACTAAAGTTATAGTGCGAAAACCAAGAAAATGCTATTTTGGCCCTTTTTGGTTCCTAATTCCTAAAATGTTGGGACCAAAACTTCCAAAATCAATCCCAACCTTCCTTTTGTGGTCATAAACCTTGTGTTAAAATTTCATAGATTTCTATTCACTTTACTAAAGTTAAAGTGCGAAACTAAAAGTATTTCGGACGACGACAATGCCAACGTGATACCAATATATACGACCGGTCGTATAAAAATGGTCAGGTTTATTAAAACGCTTCATTTGCATGGATATGATGCACATCATGTAAGAGTTAATTCCCTTATATTGTTTTTTTCATCATAAATTAAATTTAAATTATGGTACCCTTCATTCTTGAAATTAGGTTTTAAATCCAAATGTAACTATCTTGACATTTATACAGCATAGATAACAGAATAAAATCTTTAAACTATTAAAAGAATACCATTCGGCCTTAAAGTCTGTGTATGATTCTTTTACCTATTATATCTCATTAATCATAATTTCCATCCTCAATTTATTCCATTGGCAACTTTTATATATAAAAAAGAATAATTTAGTATATAATTATGTCTGACTGTTAAATGTAGATATTTTCAGTTTATTCCCTTATGAAAACAGTCTGCATACCATGTATATTATGTTTTTGTTTCATATTTGTGGGATTGAAATCATAGCACACTGTAAATAACTGACTGTTTTTACCCTAAACAGACACTTTTGGATTACAAATGTACGTACCCTTAATATATTCTAGTCCTATTGTTTTCTATCAAAATCATTTTGCTTTCAACATTACTGGACACTGGTGGTTGACATTCCATTTGATAACTGTTTTCTTGTTGTATGTACAAGTGTTTTATGTTGATATATAAAAGTCCTATGTATTGAATTTTTGATTCAAAGTGAACATCTTTCTCCTTCCTGTAAATATAATATAATAAAGCAAATGTACATACAATTACTAAATAAATTATATACTAAATTATTCAAAGCAAAATTAAACTTTGCATTGTTATTATCAACACATTAATACAAATTTGCCATATGAATTACCAAGAAAAAACATGTTTTTACTAAGTATTATAAATAATTATGCCTCAAGCATTTTGCTCAATACATAAAAGTTAAAGGCAATAATATTAATGGGCAAAGAAAATATTTCCAAGTCTTGAAAAATTATTGTTTATGTATAATATAAAAAAGAAGATGTGGTATGATTGCCAATGAGACAACTATCCACAAAAGACCAAAATGACGAGAAAACTAACGGCCTTATTTATGTAAAAAAATGAAAGAAGAACAAATATGTAACACATAAACAAACGACAACCACTGAATTACAGGCTCCTGACTTGGGACAGGCATATACATAAATAATGTGGCGGTGTTAAACATGTTAATAGATAACAATGTTTAATATCATAACATGGAGTAGATTTATGTGTTAACAATCCTTTGGTTAACATTTTTATATTCAATTATATTATAGTGTACATAAATATCATAACATGTACAATACAAGCTAAAATTATATACATTTTGGGGGCACTCACAACCCAGTTTTTCTCAATTTAAATCCTGGAACCACCACTGTCATGACTATTGAGACCTTGTTTGAAAAAATTTCGTTGATTATATAGGGACTGAAGCATGACTGGAGCCCCCCCCCCACTCCCCCTTTTATGAAAAGTTCTGGTTTTGCCACTGAAATTTGTTAGTTTCTGGTCTGACATGTAAATTGTATGTCACTGTGTAAGCTTTCAAATGGGTGACGGGTGATTGGTTAATTACAATGGGGATACATCATGTATCTGGTTTATTTTTTTATATATGGGAAAGAAGAGTATGGATAGTGAACACCCATTGTCAGAAACAAGTGTCTTTAATCCCTTTCCCTTTGTATTGTATCAATTTGTGTTCATAAAAGATTTAATTTTTATAGATAAAATATTAAACTTGAGTGTACATGTATCATATAACAAATATAAATGAAATCAGGGACATATAAAAGTTCAAAGTTCTTTATTTTCCATTTAAGGGCCCCTGACGGGCAATAATGACAACAATACACAATACATTCTGATTCTTAACACATAAACATATAATGACAGAGGCGGATTTAGAGGGGGGCCCAGGGGGCCCGGGCCCCCCCTTTTTGGGAAAAAATTTGGTTGCTTATATAGGGAATCATTGAAGTGTGACTGGAGTGGGCCCCTTCTTAGGTCAGTCAGTGGGCCCCCACTTATGAAAATTTCTGGATCTGCCACTGAATGAGTTTTGTCTCTTGCTTGTTCATGTTGTTATAAGTGTCAAAAGTGTTGGCTGTTATGTTTTATTGTTGTTTTGTTTTGTATATATGTTTTTATATGTGTTCATGTGTTTCAGCGATGATCCTTTTGCTGTTTTGTACTGGATTTTATCCTGAATAAAATTAGTTAGATAGTTAGTTTATAATGAAGATAAAATTAATTGTTCCCAGATAAAATGGGAATTTATTTATATAAGACCAGATGTAAAGTAGCCAACAGTTAAAGTGAATATGTCTTACATTCTAATGATTAAGTACATGGACGTCTTTGACGTGCAGCAAAATTCATGGAGTACCCACCCACCCCACCCCCTTTTTTTAGAGAACTTACAGTCGGCATGAAACATGATCATCCACGCTTTCAAATTTGATTCGTTTTGGTCCGTATTTGCAGTTTCATGTTTACATTGTTCACAAAGTGATAGCGTAAATTATTTCGAGGGAGATCGTGAAGAACACTTTTTTAATTTTGTCTGTCCAGTTTGAAACGGATGTTGACAGTGGGTATAATATTTCCGGAGACAAGTGCGGATACCCCAGACCGAAATCTGAATGTAATAAAATAGTAAAAGTGATAAATAGTAAATTCATCATTCATTACATGAAAAGGAAATGATGAAAACTTGGATTTCAATATTCATGTTTCATATTATTTTACACTTTATTTTTGCCGTTTAAATCATTTCTTGGGATACGACTTCTTTGAAAATAATTACCTGCAATATCTGGAATAAAGCTTTATCTTTTATGTTGTGTGGCACACATTTAAAGCATCCAAGAATGTCATAAATGCAACTTTCAACGAGGAATGCAAAATCCGACGTCAAATAATGGCCGCCATTACGTGTTGACAACGTCGTCTAGTGAACCGTATCACTGAGCGCCGAAATCCTTACTCAGGCGCTTCCGGTTGTCCTACTGATACTGCAAAAGTATCTGTTTTCACCACATAAATGTCATTATGGTGTCATTTGTTTACATCACAACACCATTTGTATTTATATACTATACATGTAGATAGTGTAAAAAAAATAAAACTCTGGAACGATGAACAGAAAATGGAACATTAACAATGATTAAAAAAAAAATGGTATTTTTACCTAATAGTGATATGATAGTGGGATTTTGTATTGACAGTTTTTATGGACATTTACTTTTAGATATACCTTGGAGTATGGAACATATACCTTTGTTATACATGTATCTTTCTTTTTTGTTACAGTATCGAGAAAAACAGAGTGATTGGTTTGGTCAGCATGGTAAGAACTGACATGTGACAGTTTGCATCATGGGGGATCCTAATGGAAAATTGTGTGTAAGTAAAATAAAATCTCTTATGTCTGAGATTTTTATTTCATGTACATTAATTATAACCCATGGATCAAAGTTCTGTAGGGTATAATGTTTTTGACTTTGTCCATCAGTCCTGTTCTAGTCATCCCAACTCCTCTGAAACCACTCAACAGAATTTTATAAAACTCTGTAGATAACAAGAACAAAATATGTAGATGTGTTTATCGACAGAAAATTACGATACACTGTTTTTTCTTTCATTACAATACATTGCAATATTAAAAAAAAAAATGTCAGATTTTTATAAATAAGCAAGTTATAATATAACTTCTGAATGAATTAAAATAAATCTTACACAATCGTCTTTGGATGCGTTATATGTGGGCACACTGTGACCATGTGATTGTTTCAAATCATCAATCATTTGATTCAAATGTCATGAATGTGGGAGATTAATAAATGATGTAAAAAAATCTGTAAACACATAAACATGATAAAGACAAGAAGAAGAATTTAAAATTTGCAAATCCAAAAACAAACAAAATTTGCAGAGTTTTCTCCAGCTGGGATGCGTTGGTTTTTATTGAGTCCTAAGTTAAATTATGACCATATTTGTTGACCATTGTAACAACTAGATATGGCTTTTTATTCCCTCTATGTCATGTGTGCGTTTTTGAAATTTGCATGTGAATATTAACAGAACTTCTCATTATTACCATGTAAATATTTTTTGTTAAAAATGCAAAATAACTTCAAAATGTATGTACACATTATACTTATGATACTTTTTTTTCTTGTAGCACAGAACCTTTACTCATTTGTTTAAATCCGAGAAATAAGATTGGTTTACTGTGGCATCAATTCTAGAAAACACCTTTTCCACTGTTAAGCTACAAGTTCCAAATATAAGAGATACTTTTGTCATCCTACTTACACCTGAAATATACTTTTATTAATTGTTGCAATGCCAATGGCGTCTTTGCAGGGTTACTCACACTAACAAAGAAATTCACTTATGTTAAATCAGGGTACTCACCATTTGACCATGACCTTAGGATGAAAGACAACAGCCAAAGCACCCTTCCTTTGCTTTTAATTTTTTTCCCCAATAATACATGTACATGTATGATTTTGTATACATTATTGTTCTTCTAAAACTTCATGCAATGAAAATAGCATGAAATATATGCTTTCAAAATGTTGCTAAACATTTCTTTGTTCATATCTCGCAAAAGTGTAATTATCTTCTTTTCATACTGGAACCATTCACATGTGCTTCGATACAATGACCATATTTCTGGCGACTACATGATGTTTGGCTAATTAAAATGATTAAAATCTGTTTGTAAGTGCTGTTATACATAACAAAAAAAGTAGAATAACAGAAATACTGAAATCCAAGAAAAATCCTACAACAACCATGACAACTGACAAAATCTAATCACCAAATTCATCAAGCAACATAATCCAACGTTAACAGTTCTGAATATAAGTTACACAATACTTTACAATTGTTAAGCACTGGTTATGTTTCATGCTATTTAAAATCCAAATAATTATAAACAACCTTGGCTTATGTAGTTAGGATTAATTTCTGCAAGCACTTAGTATAATAAACATACTGCCCTCAATTGATGCAATTCTGGGCTGGCAAACAACTGCATTCAGAAATATTAATTCAACACTTGCAACTTCGTCTTAACATGCTTAATGTTAAATTTATTTTTCTTTATTGGATATTGTACCTCAACACTTAAGACAGTATATATATTTACTACATATTTATTTTTGTATTTTTTTTCTTTTCTAGATCAGATAACACAGGATGTTACCACTGTGGTATGGCTATCAATTCATGGCATTAGTGAGCCGAAAGGTTTGTAAATATTGTAGCTTTGCCTTTTATTTTTCAACCTTTTATTTTTAATTTTGTGCTAAATGAGGTCTTAATTTCCATTTAAGTTAAATATTTCTTTACAATTATGGAAACAATGCTGAATTTTCTGTTTCCATTCTCTAACTGAAGTTTGCATCAACCAAATAATATAAAAAATGTATACACAATGCTTATTCACACAAATTTTTAATGAAGCATGAATTTGGGTACATTCACTTTTAACGTTATGGGTTTATATGTCCGTTTGATACAACCGCAAAAATAATTAAAAAAAATTTAGTTGATATTTGTTATACGTTGTTGTCATCTGCCTTGTTGAGCGTCATTCAAGACCAATGATTTCGGGATAATAACTTTAGTATGTATAAGTAAATAGAAATCTATGACCACAAAAGGAAGATTGGGATTGATTTTTAGAGTTTTGGTTCCAACAGTTTAGGAATGAGGGGCCAAAAGGGTCCAAAATTAAACTTTGTTTGATTTCATCAAAAATTGAATTATTGGGGTTCTTTGATATGCCGATTCTAATCGTTTATTTAGATTTGTGATGCCTGGGCCCCTTTATCAAATTGGTCCACATTGAGTTCTAGAGGTTCCAAAATTGAACTTTCTTTGATTTCATCAAAAATTGAATTGTTGGGGTTCTTTTTAAAATATGCTGAATCAAATCATGTATTTAGATTTTGTATATTGGACCATAGCAGGTAAATGTCCAATTTAATTTTTTTAAGTTCTAACACAACATTCATTGCGTGTCAACTAGCTATGTAGGCCAAAAATTAATTATTGTTTGTTTCCCTTTCCACGACTAACCCTGTAAAATCACTGCAACACGAAAATTTTTATTGGCCATTCTTGTCCAAATTTTTTTTTTCTATGTTGGTTTTTAGTGATATCTTTCCGATGCGTTGGTTTTTTTTTTATACCTTTCTGATGCTGCAGTCATCAAACGTTTTAAATCAAAGCTTTTTTGCTTTGAAGCTTCTATATGATTTGGAATCAAGGAAAACAAACATAATGCCTTGCCACATGATTTGTGTTGTGTGCAAGGGTAATCTTAAATCTGAAGCATCTTTCAACCCACTGAGTGCACCTTGATTGGATTTGTCTTTAACCTCTGTTCCTGTTTAAAGGATAAAATCTTTTAAGTAAAAATAGTCTGAGACGTCTGAACAGGTTGAGCACAAGTCAGGAAATATATTTCCTGCTTTCAGAGAACGTCCCTGATTTCTGGTGTAAAAAAAAAGTTTAAATGTGATTTCATTTTTATGCCCCACCTACGATTGCCCCACCTACGATAGTAGAGAGGCATTATGTTTTCTGGTCTGTGCCTCCGTTCGTTCGTTCGTTAGTTCGTCCATCTGTGTGTCCGTTCGCTTCAGGTTTAAGTTTTTGGTTAAGGTAGTTTTTGAAGAATTTGAAGTCCATTCAGCTTAGTACACATGTTCCCCATGATATGATCTTTCTAATTTTAATGCCAAATTATAGTTTTGACCCAAGTTTCATGGTCCACTGAACATAGAAAATGATAGAGCAAAGTTCAGGTTAAAGTTTTTGATCAAGGTAGTTTTTTAACTTTAACTTTCTTAAACTATCCTGGGTTTGTACCAAACTTGGACAGAAGCTTGTTTATGATCATAAGATAGTATCCAGAACTTAATTTTGTAAAAAATTAAATTCATTTTTTCGGTATTTTTCGGGCGTCAATCAAATGTTGTCCGTGCATTAACTCATGAACCGTTCAACCAAAGCTTTTAAAATTTTAATATGTTGTTACTGACAACTAAATGAAGGTCAAGTTCAATAATGGCGATTTTGACTTTTACCGTTCAGGAGTTATGGTTCTTGAAAGATTGAAAAATGGTTTTTCCAGTCGTGTCCGTGCATTTACGCATGAACTGTTCTACCAAAGCTTCCCAAATTTTAATATGTTGTTACTGATGACAAAATGGAGGTCAAGTTCAATAATGACGATTTTGACTTTTACCGTTCAGGAGTTATGGTTCTTGAAAGACTGAAAAATGCAGTTTCCAGTGGTGTCCGTGTATTTACACGTGAACTGTTCTACCAAAGCTTCCCAAATTTTAATATGTTGTTACTGATGACAAAATGGAGGTCAAGTTCAAAATGACGATTTTGACTTTTACCGTTCAGGAGTTATGGTTCTTGAAAGATTGAAAAATGGTGTTTCCAGTCATGTCTGTGCATTTTCTCATGAACCATTCAACCAAAGCTTTTGAAATTTTTATATGTTGTTACTGATGACAAAATAGAGATCAAGTTCAACATGTTCAATAATGACGATTTTGACTTTTACCGTTCAGGAGTTATGGTTCTTGAAAGATCGTAAAATGGCGTTTCCATTCACTTTATTGCATTTACTCATGAACCATTCAATCTAAGCTTTTCTAATTTTAATATGTTGTTACTGACAACTAAATGGAGGTCAAGTTTAATAATGGCGATTTTGACTTTTACCGTTCAGGAGTTATGGTTCTTGAAAGATTGAAAAATGGTTTTTCCAGTCGTGTCTGTGCATTTACACATGAACTGTTCTACCAAAGCTTCCCAGATTTTAATATGTTGTTACTGATGACAAAATAGAGGTCAAGTTCAATAATGACGATTTTGACTTTTACCGTTCAGGAGTTATGGTTCTTGAAAGACTGAAAAATGGAGTTTCCAGTCGTGTCCGTGTATTTACACATGAACTGTTCTACCAAAGCTTCCCAAATTTTAATATGTTGTTACTGATGACAAAATGGAGGTCAAGTTCAAAATGACGATTTTGACTTTTACCGTTCAGGAGTTATGGTTCTTGAAAGATTGAAAAATGGTGTTTCCAGTCATGTCCGTGCATTTTCTCATGAACCATTCAACCAAAGCTTTTGAAATTTTTATATGTTGTTACTGATGACAAAATAGAGGTCAAGTTCAACATGTTCAATAATGACGATTTTGACTTTTACCGTTCAGGAGTTATGGTTCTTGAAAGATCGTAAAATGGCGTTTCCATTCACTTTATTGCATTTACTCATGAACCATTCAATCTAAACTTTTCTAATTTTAATATGTTGATACTGATGACAAAATGGAGGTCAAATTTGATATTGACGATTTTCCCTTTCACCATTCATCAGTAATGGTTCTTGTGATATTGCTAAGACACAAATAAATGTTAATAAATCCGGTTTGCTGTCGTTGTGACAGCCTCTTGTTTTCCTTTTTTTTGTTCAGCCTGCGATTTACAGCAAAAGTAGGTGAGACACTGGGTTCCGCGGAACCCTTACGAATTTTTTCATTACAAATTTTATTCATCACACTATTAGTTATTGCTTTATGATATGGTACAAAAATCAACTAAAAAAATCAATTTTGTTTGCCCCCAGGTGACTTTTAATATGTTTATAGCATTGAAAAAGCTCCAAATTATCTCCCTTTGATGCAAAAATACATTTTTTTGGCATTAAAGTTGAAATATCTTTTTTAAATCATCGATGACCTATATTTTTTATTATTCTTTTCAAAAAGCTGTACATAAACTAAATACTTGTAAAATTTAAGCAATTTCTGTAATTTAGTTCTTTTTTTATTTCGATATTACCTCTTTTTCTCCTATTAGTTCAACAGTAAATAAGGACATTAACAAAAAATTATGCTTCTTTCAGAGGCAGATTGTTAGCGTAAATGAACGGTGACCCAATTTTTTTATTTCATTTTTAGCTCACCTGGCCTAAAAGGCCATGTGAGCTTTTCTCATCACTTGGCGTCCGTCGTCGTCTGTCGTCGTTAACAATTTTTCAAACATCTTCTCCTCTGAAACTACTGAATGGATTTGGATGAAACTTAGCATGATAGTTCCTTAGATTATCCTGCACAAAGTGTGTGCTTCGATTTTTGATCCGTCAAAAAACATGGCCGCCCTTACTTTAAATAGAACATAGGGGTCAAATGCAGTTTTTGGCTTATATCTCAAAAACGAAAGCATTTAGAGCAAATCTGACGTGGGGTAAAAATGTTCATTAGGTCAAGATCTATCAGCCCTGAAATTTTCAGACGAATCAATCAAACCATTGTTGGGTTGCTGCCACTTAATTGGTAATTTTAAGGAAATTTTGCAGTTTTTGGTCATTATCTTAAATATCATTATAGATAAAGATAAACTGTAAACAGCAAAAATGATAAGCAAAGTAAGATCTACAAATAAGTTAAATATGACCAAAATTGTCAATTGACCCCTTAAGGGGTTATTGTCCTTTAATGACAATTTTTTCACAATTTGTTCATCATATTTGCTAACTTTAAAAAATCTTCTCCTCTAAAACTACTCAACCAAATTCAACCAAACTTCAACTGAATGATCAGTAGGGTGTATAAAATAAAGTTTGTGTTTTATTTTCTATTTTGTCTAAAAACATGGCCGTCATGGCTAAAAATAGAACACAGGGTAAAATGCAGTTTTTGGCTTATATCTAAAAAACTCCAGCATTTAGAGCAAATAAGACTAGAAGTTAAAATATTTATTAGGTCAAGGTCTACCTGTCCTGAAATTTTCAATTTGCAATTTGCAAAAAAAATAATTTGTTGTGCTGCTTCCAAAAAATAGAAAATATTCTGACCAGAAAAAAAACCATGTCCCCCTACAAGTTAAATGGTCCATGCCTAACTGTTATTAATGAAATCATTTAACTGTTTTGCTGTTATTGGAGCCCCTTGCCCCTTCTCAGCAGTGGAATAAATCCAAATCATGAATGAAGAAATTCGAAAGAATAACAATTTAATAATGTAACAATAACAATTTTATTGTTAAAATTCTTTTATTGTAACTATAATGTAATAAAAATAACGTCCTGCCGCTCTTCTTGTATGCATATTATATTAGAAGGAAACGTGTAAACATGGTAGAACTTGTATTTCTAATATTGAAGAATTGTTAGCTGTACATGTTTGCCTGGCATGGTTCAATATGTTCAATAAGGCATTGTTTACCAGGTGAGCGATTCAGGCTCTTGAGAGCCTCTTGTTCTATTAAGTATATGATAAAGTTCATTTATCATGTTTATAGAAAAATATAAAGAAATCATATATTAGAAAGAAAAAAAAGATTTATACTGGAGAGCCCCCTTAATATAAACATATTTTATTTGTAATCATCAAAGGGAATGAGACACAAGCTAAGACTTATGATGTCTTCTTTGGTATCTTTTCTTGTCTACATGAAATTTTATTTTGCTGTTATCACAGTCCAGGCAATTACTGAAAACTGTAATATTACTTTTTTATATAATATTACAAGTAAAAGTAATATTACAAAAAATAGTAATATAATTCTTATATTACTAAAACCTGTAATATTGTTATATTACTGAAATGTGTAATATAGTCTCCATATTACATAAAACAGTAATATTACTAGAAAATGCCTATATTACATAGAACTGTAACATAAGGCTAAAAATCACTAGGTTTTCATACTTTAATTAGGGTCCCGCCAAAGGCGGTCCCCTATAGTGATCAGTCTGTCCGTCAGTCCGTCCGTCTGTCCGTCCGTCCGTCCGTCCGTAACACTTTGTGTCTGCTCCATATCTAGAGAACCATTAAGGTTTCAGTTGACAACCCTGTGTCCTGTGGTGAAGATCGTGTCCACTCTATATCTTGAGAACCGTTATGATTTCAAAGTTTATACTTGACATGTATATGAACCAACACCAGAGGGCGTGTCATAATTTATGAACGACTGCCTAGGGCATAGTTCAAGGTCAAAAACTTTGGTTTCAGTTGACAACCCCATGTCCTATGGTAAAGATCGTGTCCGCTCTATATCTTGAGAACCTTTATCATTTCAAAGTTTATACTTGACATGTTTATAAACCAACACCAAAGGGTGTGTCATAATTTATTTACAACTTCATAGGTCAAAGGTCAAGGTCAAAAACTTTGATTTCAGTTGACAAACCCATGTCCTATGGTAAAGATACAATTTTTTAATGCACATTATTCACAGCGGGGCCCACAGAGATGGCTCCCATCTCAATGATATCTAGTTACTATAATAATTTAGACGTATGATGATAATAAATCAATTATTAAACAATTGATTATTCCAAATAATAATAATAATCCAATTAAAGTACATAGTATCAATTCAAAATAAAAAATCCAAAGTAAAACTATTTTCTCCTTACAATGTAAAATATAAAATAAATGCCAAATTTACTAAATCATAAAATGAACTTAATCTCAAAATCAAAATATAAAAGTCTTAAAAGTATTTTCTAAAATTAAATTATGATTCAGAGATAAATTTTGTCTCAACACTGCACAGTCAACTAGTAGACTGGTAAAACAATCTTTTAGGTCTAGTATAATGACATGAGCATGACGAGTAGTGTGAGGTTACGCTTCCAGAACACTGACTGCTATCTTAAAATATTCTCAAAAATAAAAGGGGAGTCAAAAAATACATTTTTGTCCAAACACTACAAAGTCAACTGGAAGACTGATCGTCAGTCCTACAGGTCCAGTATAATAGACTTTAGCAGTGCAAGTTTGGGTTTCCGAAGGGTGACTGCTCTTCCAAAATTTTGCAACGATATTTATACTAAAACACAAAATAACTCAATTTATCCCCACATGTTAATATTACTCTCATTAGCAAAAATAGACTTTAATTAACAACGCCTAATCATATAATGTTTTGATAAAATCTGTGGATGCTAATTGTCGAGCCTGCAACTTTTGTTGCAGAAAGCTCGACATAGGGATAGTGATCCGGCGGCAGCGGTGTTAGCTAACTTCTTAAAAGCTTTATATTTTAGAAGGTGGAAGACCTGGATGCTTCATACTTTGTATATAGATGCCTCATGTTACGAAGTTTCTGTCAGTCACATGTCCAATGTCCTTGACCTCATTTTCATGGTTCAGTGACCACTTGAAAAAAAAGTTCAGATTTTTTGTAATGTTGAATTCTCTCTTATTATAAGTAATAGGATAACTATATTTGATATGTACGTACCTTGAAAGGTCCTCATGTCTGTCAGACAGTTTTCACTTGACCTCGACCTCATTTCATGGATCAGTGAACAAGGTTAAGTTTTGGTGGTCAAGTCCATATCTCAGATACTACAAGCAATATGGCTAGTATATTCGGTGTATGGAAGGACTGTAAGGTGTACATGTCCAACTGGCAGGTGTCATCTGAACTTGACCTCATTTTCATGGTTCAGTGGTAAGTTATATTAATCTGAAGATCTGTTTACTTTATTGTGATGATTCTTTATCTTATTTTAGAGTGATCATGTTTATTAAAAATACATGTTGTGCCGTATCTCAGAAACTATTTATGATTATTCCATAAATCTTCACACACTTTTTGGTTATATTAAAACCACAAAAGGAAGATTCAGATTTTTTTTTGGTGGTGATGGTCCAAACTGTTTAGGAATTACGGGCCAAGACCAGTATTTTTCTATCTATATCTATATAGTCAATCTAGACTTCAAAAAAAGAGTGACGAAAGATACCAGAGGAACAGTCAAACTTATAAATCAACTAAAATAAATTGACAACATGCACCTGGCTAAAAATAAAAAAGACAAACAATAGAACACATGACAGACACAACATAGGAAAATGAAGAATAAGCAACACGAATCCCATCAAAAATTGGGGGTCATCTCAGGTGCTCCGGAATGGTAAGCAGATTCTGCTCCACATGTGGCACCCGTCATGTTGCTTATGTAATAACAAGTCCGGTAAATAGTCTAATTTGGTAGGTCACATTCATGAAAGGGAAGGGGATTGTAGTAACAACATAAGGAACATATCCGATATCATTTGTGAAACAGTTATTTCATAACTTCAACTTATTAATACCTCAAGTAGAAGGTTGCATTGGGATTTTCACACCAAAATGTATGTCGCTTGAAAAATGTCTCACTGAGTCATGAAATGTTTACAGATATGGTGTGTCTGAATGATCTTGATGTGAATGTTTCTTTAAATTTAATTTCTTATTGTATGTTGATAAGTTTATCTTGCTGTTAAAAAGTGTTATACAATAGTATATATACATGTGTATATTTAAAAAACTGACTGCATGACAAATCTCAAGTGACTTAAGAAAATAATGTGATTCTAATTGTCTAGTTTATTGAAATATTTTCTTCTTTTTTCACTTTTTTTATAATTTATTGTCTTAGTTCACTTTTTTGAAAATTTTGCTTTTCAATGTTTTATATACTCATCCTCTAATGCTGTTTTATTTGATTTTTTAGCAATCCATGGTGAATTTAAGTCACCCAGAAATACTGACAATAAAGAATGTAACAAAAGATAATGCTGGATGGTATGGTTGCTTGATTTCTAATCCACTTGGTAGATATTACCAGACTGCCTGGCTAACAGTTTTAGGTAAAGGCTTAGATAAGAATGAGAAATGTTTGTTTTTCACCAAGAAATAATACGTCTTAGAGCAAAATATTCACATAAAAATGATTTAATCGTTTGGAGAATTTAATAATCAATTTTCGATTACATCATTATCAATAAATTTTTTATAGACTGTCATAAAAATAGAAGGTTTGGCATCATGAAAATTGGAAATGTACAGTTTTTTCTAAAAAAAATAATTCTTTTAATGCCGCCACAACTGAACGTCATATTATTTTACCCCTGTCAGTGTCTCTCTGTATGTCCTTCCCATTATGGGTGTACAGTTATTCCACTTAACTCCTCCTACAGTTTGAATTCTAGGAAGTTTTCACTCTGATGTCTGTTTGTAGTCTTTGTACATGTATTGAAGGTGTGCATGTGGTCAGGGTTTTGATTTTGTTTAATATTTGCTCTTAATCATTTTTTGTAGTAGTTACTTGCATAAGGGGAGCTCGCATACAGATAATTGTCCTACAGTTTTATGCTAGGAAGTGTTCACTTAGTTGGTGGTTTTTCCATTTTTTGTGCATGGGGTCAGGATTTTGATTCTTATTTATATTTGCTCTTTTGGGTGATAATATAATTTACCTTTGTCATATTTAAAGTAAAGTGTTAGACAGTTATTTTTAAATAAGACTTTGCATCTGCAGGGGTATCATTTGTGTCTGTCAAAGAAATCCAACATTGACTTTGCTATAAAACAGTTTCAGAGTGAAGTGTGGCCAGGGATTTCACTTAGTCTAGTTTGTATTGTGTAATAATTAAATTTTGTATGTCATACATGTGATTCTTCCGATGGGAGTCGAAATCTCTTGTTTTTCAGACCCTCTTCCATCCCTCCCATTAAAATTTGAAATCTACAACTTTTGAAAATGTCAACATCGAAAAAGTTTCAGTAAACATTTTTGTTTATAGAATTAAAACTGACAGGGTAAAACTCTTGAGAAACTCGAAATTGATATCGGAAAAGTCTGTAAAAACAGAAGGTCACCATTTCTTTTTCTTGTTTTTGTGTCGTAAGGTAAATAGCTTCGAGTAATCAATGAAGGTGTTTATTATTAGACTATATATACAGCAATAACAAATTATTGGCAATTACCTGGTCATCAACTAGCTAGTTTAAGACACACGTCTGGATGATTAAAAGTGAAATACTGACAATGGATTAAGATGTAAAAAAAAAGACTTTAATTTGATGCTGTTGAAAACATTGAACAGTTATAGTACTGAGCCTCAAAGACAAATGTCTTAATGAAATCAAATACGATATTTATGGCTTGTTTTCTATCTAAACCAATGGAATACCTAAGTATAAGTATGTTTGTCTTTGAAAATTCTAAATTTTTATAATTTGATGAAATGCAAACTATGTTATCCCATAGACATATAATGTATTATACATGTATGTCTCTGTTATTACCAAATACCCTAGCAGCAAATTAAAAACAACCAATTATCTAGCCATATTTTCTCTGCCTGGAGATCTGATTTTAAATTGTACAAGTCCAGTGCCATTGGGTCAAGATCATGCTTACTACACTTCTTGCCAAGCTGACTATGGTGACCCTAATGACTTTATTAAACATATTGAGACAGCTACCTACCAGAAAGCCACTGCTCAATAGTGTTACCAAAGTTGACATTATGTAGCTTAAGCAGAGATACTTTTTACCAACTATATATGATGGCTGATCACTTTATCTTAACTTTATATATGTAATAAATAAATATTTGAAACCCCCTTATCTTATATTTCTATCAAGTAAAAATGGCTATGCAGGTGCTTAAAGTATAGAACACTTACAAAAAAGGAGAATAAGCAGTTTTAACACCAAAAATAATCATGGCGTTCATCGTTAAAAATGTTGAATTTGATACACACTTTAGAGTAACTTATGTAGTGGGTTATTCAGTGTGCACCACATTTTTTTTAATGATATTATTCCTTCATAGACAGAAAAAAATATTACAATCATTCCTAAAATAAAGACTTTTAACAATTAAAAGTTTGATGAGGAGGAAAAAAGGATTGAATTGGTTATAAATATTGTAGATAAGCCAGCTATTGAGCTGGCACATATTTACCATTTCCTTTCAAACATATTATTTCATCTTTTGAAAACTTTTTAATTACAAATACTTTAATTGCAGATGAACAAGCAGAAGCAGTAGACATTAGGTCAGGAGGAACAAACGATAAAGAGCAAATAGTAATCTACATTATCGGTGGTGTCGCATCAGTAGTTGTTCTCTTCCTGTTACTCCTGATATTTATATGTTATAGACGTTACAAGAGGGTTCAGTCCAGCAAATATAGAAATGTCAAGAGAGTAATTGTCATGACACAGGCTAGTTTCAATATTCAAACATATTTTATTACTGATAAGTTCAAATACAAGTGCACAAAAAAGAATATGTTTGACTTATTCGGTTATAATTAGGAAATGAAGTTTTATGAGGAAGTTGTCTTTATATGGTGTAAAAGTTACAAAGTAAGTCTTAAGAAAGGAAGATAATTGAGATTCATTAAATGTTCATCAGTAATGTTTAGATTATGAAAATAGAGATATTCAATCTAGACAGAATCTAATTTAGTTTTAAGGAAGTTTTTGTCAATTTTAGATTTGAATATTTATAACAGCTTTGCATATGGACTTGCTTCATTTATTATTAGCGATAGTCTGTGTGCTCTTCAAACTTTTATGATGTTTATTTCTATTACAAAATCATGATAATTAAAAAAATGACATGGATCTGCACACAAATTTGAAACAGGTATACATTTTAATTTCATATCAGAATGTTTTGCATCAATTCCAGAATGAGAATTACCATCCATACAAATCTTATGATGGTACACAACCATTTGTTTTACCCACAATCAGAATTGAACCTGGTCCAAGAAGACGCTTGTCATCTGATTTGACCATGATGTCAGAGTATGATCTCCCTCTGGACAAACACTGGGAATTTAGACGGGAACAGTAAGTTAAAGCATAACATTGACCATTCCATGAAAGTTATTATACTGTAAAGACATATATATTGACTCATGACAACATTTAAACTTATATCTGTCGACCCACAAATAGCATTGCTCACTGTTTCTGACATCCAGATTGTTTCTTTGGTTAAAAGCTGTATAATGACCTGATATTTGATTGGTTGTATCAATTTTCAGATGAATTCAATAGATATTGTAACCACTGTAGTATGAAATATAACAAGAAGTTTTTCCAAAAACTCTTTTTTTCCAAGGTTTAACATTTTCTCATATATATACTGGAATCATTAGGGCTCAACAATAACACTTGTCTGATTGTCTTGTACTAGAGGATAAAAAGGTCAGACAAGTAAAAGCTATATCAATATTAATTTAATTTAACAGGTTTATATGCTCTTATAATATACTAGATTATGGAGTGTGTGTCCGAGCGAGAATATTTAGTCAGACGTCAGTCGCTACCCTGATATACCCTATCTTTTTTGGGTAATTAATACAGATAGCGTTTGACATCTTTAGCTGAACAGATTTATCATTTTTTCATAACTTAATTCATTGTATGCTGGTTCATATTCTGGACACCAGTCTTTGCTCCTTTCTAATATAATTCACAAACAAAAAACAAATAGGAAGCTTAGAAATGGAAAAATATTAAATACTTAACTCGTTCAAAGGGTAATTACACGTCTCAATCTTCAAAATCGCCTATCTAAAAGTACTACCATCGCTAACATTTTTAAAAATAAAAATCGTGGTTACCCTTCTATCGATAAGTGTCATGCCAAAAAATGAGTAACATGTCCCTGTCTTTCCACCAACAATACGGTAAGGTCCACACTTAATGGTCGCTCATTTTCTTTAAAATTTGAAACTGATATAACTTGAAAAACAAACAGTCTTATTTATTTACTCACATGAAACAAACCAGGATGCGGTATTCAGTACGTAGGTTAAACTGGTCGATATTTATCTAAACGCACTCAAGAAAATAACCCAATAAATTCAAAAGTATCATTTATCAACACCTTAAGAAGCACAGTCATCCTATCAAATATTTAGCAGTTCAACCTTTGGAAGAAGTAAATAAGCAGCCTGGTGAATCTCATTCAAAGTTTGTACAATCACGGAAAATAATTGAATTAAATTAGATTAAAAAATATCAAGAACCGATACTGTTAACATTTTGGATATTGTTTCTAAAACTGTTCGAAAAAAAACATTCTCATGGTCGTAGAAAAAATCACAATCAAAGAAAATTTCGGACCAATCACACCAATATTTCGGACCTAATTTCTATTTAAAAAAACAACGGCAGACATTATCTGTTAACAAAGCTCTGTTCATTACCGATTAATAAGTTAAATAAAATTTTAGAGGATTGCAACACAATTTCATATAGCAGTCCTAAGTACGAAATTGTTCAAATTATAATGGCATATTGTTATTCTAAACTGTTTCCTAAAATTGATCGTCCTGAAGATCATAAAAAACATTTTATTAAAATAAAGTATGTCAATAAAGGTTTTGATTTTGTAAATATTGCTGGTATTTTTAACAACCATTCTGTTAAAGAACAAATTCCTGGATATTTTGATAATACTGAGCTCCCTCTTATTTGTTATATTTACAAGAAATCTACCTGGAAATTTGTGTTAAATTATAGCCAATTGTGTAAAGATTTTAATATCAGTGAAAATACACCTACTTCATGTAATTGCAGTAATTCCAAATACATTTATGGACCAATTTCCCATGTTATAACAGGAGATCTTAACATATTTCAAGACGGAGAGTTAAAATCATTCCTCAGTAAAGGACCTAATTATCTTCCCCAGTCAATTATAAATTGGAATGAGTGTCGTAATATCATCCATGACTCACTCTGTACTTACTGTATGAAATGGATAAAACTGGAAAAAGCTGACAAAAAATTCGACTTTAAAAAAAAAACAAGATACAAATCCAATGAATTTACATTGACATGCCTATCAGACGGTGCCTCATATGCAAGTCTGATTTGACTTGGCATTGTTAAAAAGTAGATCCTAAGTTCTGTGACATGACTAGTTTCAGTTTTTCTTGACTCATAATTTTTGAAAAATATTTCAAAAGATATAAAACTAACTTCTGTTCTATTGTTTTAAATTTCTTTTGTTCCTTGAATCAACTTATAATGCAAAGTCCTCCTGGACAAGTTGAAAAAAATGTTATTGTAGAGGCCTGATCATGCAATACAATGTGAGAAACTTGATTTTCTGGTAATTTTTTAAAAGAGCAAATATAACATTCTCACATTACCTAGATAAAAAAAAAACATGTGTCTCGGTACAAAATTGTTCAAAAACACTGAAAATTGTAAATCATTAGTAATAAATGGTTTAACCCATTAAAACATTTAATCCATCACTGCAAATGTTTGCACCTGTCCTAAGTCAGGAATCTGATGTACAGTAGTTGTAGTTTGTTTATATAATTTATATGTGTTTCTCGTTTCTTGTTTTTAGCTCACCTGGCCCGAAGGTCCAAGTGAGCTTTTCTCATCACTTGGCGTCCGTCAACCATCGTCGTTAACTTTTATAAAAATCTTCTCCTCTGAAACTACTGGGCCAAATTTAACCAAATATGGCCAAAACATTATTAGGGTATCTAGTTTAAAAATTGTGTCCAGTGACCCGGCCAACCAACCAAGATGGCCGCCAGGGCTAAATATAGAACATAGGGGTAAAATGCAGCTTTTGGCTTATAACTCAAAAACCAAAGCATTTAGAACAAATCTGACATAGAGTGAAATTGTTTATCAGGTCAAGATCTATCTGCCCTAAAAATTTTAGATGAATCGGACAACCTTTTGTTGGGTTGCTACCCCTGAATTTTGCTGTTTTTGGTTATTATCTTGAATATTATCATGATTATAATAGATAGAGATAAACTAAACAGCAATAATGTTCAGCAAAGTAAGTTTTACAAATAAGTCAACATAACCGAAATGGTCAGTTGACCCCTTTAGGAGTTATTGCCCTTTATAGTCAATATTTAACCATTTTTCATAAATCTTAGTTATCACCAAAACACAATTTTGTCATGTCCTTGAATATTCACATAGACAAAAGTGAGCGACACAGGCTCTTTAGAGCCTCTGGTTTTATATAGATTAGAACGTTGGTTTTCCCGTTTGAATGGTTTTACTCTAGTAATTTTGGGGCCCTTTATAGCTTGTTGTTCAGTGTGAGCCAAGGCTCTGTGTTAAGGCCGTACATTGACATATAATGGTTTACTTTTATAAATTGTCATTTGGATGGAGAGTTGTCTCATTGGCACTCATACCATATCTTCTTATATCTAAGAAAATGTGTACAACTATTAGAATTTTATTTAGTTATATATATATATGGTTACATCAATCAGTATCTCAATATCTAAATGAATATGAGATGAAATAATTTATTTATTGTTATAGGTTATCACTTGGTGAACCTCTTGGGGAAGGAGCATTTGGTAAAGTTTTTAAAGCAGAAACTGTTGGTTTAAATAAAGCTCCAACAACTGCCATAGCAGTCAAGATGTTGAAGGGTAAAATTTACTTATATATTTTAGATCAAAAATCAAATAGTATTAATGAAAACTGGATTTATGCTTAGGTTTTCTTTTTTTATTAGACAAGCATAAAATTTTGGGAAATAAGAATTGAATTTTTTCCATCTTTTTTATCTTTATTGAAAAATTTGCATTGTTATGGCCCTGCAACGAATATGGCCCGCAACAAAGATGTCGGTGCCATATAGTTTTACCCATGTCAGTAATTCGGTCATTCCGTAATTCTGTCATTCCGTCATTCCATCATTCTGTCATTCCCTAATTCCACAACTAGGAATTGTTAAGTTTCAGTTTTGTTCCGCTTGGCTCATTTTTGCTATAATTATGGGCTTTGAACTTTGATAATTTTTTGAAAATCACAGTTAAAAGGATGAATTGTTTGAGTATAAAGGACAAGATTATAAATATCCAATTAATGTTCTGATTCAAACAATAAAATAATTACAAATCAATTAATGTCATTAGTGCTGTAATGAATTGTTAAAATCTCAATACTTTTATTTTTTGTTTGATGATTCTAGCTGTTAATCTGGATTATCCCACCTCAATCAACAGGCCTTGAAGTAATAAATATTTGAGTCAGTTTTTTGTACTTAAACAAATAAAAACCAATCAAAATGCTGGATTTTATGTTTTGAGCAAGATTTTTGTGCTCCGAGCACTGAGCAAAGTTTTATGACTTCAACCCCAGGTCTAATGAATGTCAAAACAAATCAGTGACAGGTTGACCTTGTTCCTAATTAAATTTGTTCAGGTTACAATTATGTGATAATCATGTTTTCAATCATAATTTCTTGAAAGGTTTTAAACAGTTGTTTAAAAGTTGAAAAGTTACAAAGTAAAAACGTATTTATAAAAATAAACTTCTCATAGAATAAATCATCACTTTACAATATTATGTCACATGACTGACCAACATGACTTGTGATCACCTGATATATTATATGGTTTATCTTTTCAAAATGAGTGTTGTTTATTCAATTTTCATACACTTTTCTTCAACTCTTTATGATGAACACATACAAAACAATAAGTTATGACAACAAGGAACACAACTCTAGGCTGATTTAACCAATAACAAAAGCTTTATTGTGTCTTCAATATTAAGACAATTGGCAAATTTCCGGATTGCAAAACATATTGACAAATTTACACGAAAAACGTAACAATAAAGATATAAAATGTATTTTATTTGAATAAAACATGACAAATCAAGAATATTAATATTATAACACATAAAAAACAATCAAGGTTTGAGCAAAAAAAATCCTTACTTTTCACTTCAATTGGAAATTTTTTGATCCAATTTTGGACCTGAAAAAAAACTAAGAAAATATTTGTAGTCATGTATAACACACAGGGTATAAATGTAAATGTGTTCGTTATACATACCAAAAGACAGTACTCCTTATTACATAAACATGGATAGTTTGTAGGATCGATTAAAACCCATTTTAATGTCCCATTTATTATGCCCCATTTTGGTGCATTATGTTTTCTGTTCTGTGCGTCCATTCATTCGTTCTTTTGTCTGTCTATTTGTTCATCTGTCCATCCATTGGTTCGTTCTTCTGTCCGTTTGTCCTTCCGTCTGTCTGTCCCGCTTCAGGTTAAAGGATTGGTTAAAGTTTTTGGTAGAGGTAGTTTTTGATGAAGTTGAAGTCCAATCAACTTGAAACTTAGGGCTCATGTTTTCTATTTTATAATCTTTGTAATTTTTATGCCAAACTAGAAATTTTCCCCCATTTTCAAGGTCCACTGAACATAGAAAATGATAGTGTGGATGGGCTATTCATGTACTGGGGACACATTCTTGTTAGCTATAACCATTTGAGCTTATGTTATAACTAATGACTTGGCGTCCATCATCATCTGTTGTTAACTATTTCAAAAAACCTTCTCTGAAGCTACTGGGCCAAAGATTTCAAACTTTAACAAAAAAAAATTTCCTTAATTATCTGGTATCTTGCTTATAAATTGTATCCGAAGTTTTGATCCATCGACAAACATGGCTGCCATTGTTGGGTTCCTGCCACTAAATTGGTTATCTTAAGGATTTTTTTTAGTTTTTGTATGAAATTAATTAAAGATAAAGATAAACTGTAAACAGCAAAAAATGTTCAGCAAAGTAACATGTTCAAAAATGTTTTTTATGACAAAAATTGTCAATTGACCCGTTACGGAGTTATTGACCTTTAAGGAAAATTACACAAGTTGTTTTATTTTTTTTTTAACTTTATAAATCTTCGCAAATGAATTTAGTATAAATTTGTATTTTATTTCCTTGTACTTCAAGAAACAAAGACACTATGGTTAAAATGGAACAAATGGGTAAAATGCATTTATTTGCTTTTAATGAAAATATGACAGATACAATGAACATTGTATTGGCATTTGTAAGCCTCTTATTATTAAATATAAATTGAAAAGCAAAAACAGTCATTGATGAAAGATTTAAGCAAAAAAACAAACTTGTGAGCAATTCAAGCTCTGCTTGTTCTATTGGGGATCCAAGGCAGTGGCGTAGCCAGGGTTGAAATGATGTGGATGTTTTGCCGAGTCGAGCGAGCCGAAAAATGTTTTGGACCTTTTTGTGCAGAAAATATTTTTTATTTAAGCACATGTACTCCCCCAGAATCCAACACTAGTTAGATTTTTGTTTAAATTCAAAATACCCACCAATTCATATATTTATATTTTTAACCAAATTTTATTGTTTTCTTGAAACTACCATCATTCAATTCATAAATATTTGATGTAAAGTTTCCCCCCCAATCTTCTATTTGACATATCAAAAACCGTTTAAACGGACTCCATTACAGCGGCACTTCTGTATAATTTAGGAACTTCTGAGTATAGGAACTGAAGTGACTTCTCTTTCCAGGGCTTTCCATTGAAATTGAAGTAGAAGGCTGAATTAAAATTATAGGCGGCTGTAACATGCGTTCGGCGAAGCCGGACGTCCACCAAGCTGTAAGCTTGGTGCCTTACGGCAGGGGGTCAGGGGGCCGCTCAAGGCCCCCAGAAGCTCTGCCATAAATAGAGCAAAATCCTGCTTTCTCGCAATCTCCTGGCACCTAATTTCATCTTTCAAATGACCATTTTTTATGTATGAAATTAAAGAAAAAGAAAAAATCTCAAAGAATTTTTTTTTTTTTTTTATGTTATAGTTTTTTATTTTCATTTATTTATGCTTAAAATTCATTTACTTTTAAAAGAGATTTATTTATATAATAATCCGGTTTGTTAAAAATTTGATCGATTTATTTTGCAGAACTACGTGCATTTGTAAACAAATGACCCCCCTTTTCTCTCTAAAGACTGGTACGCGTAACTAAAATTATACAATTATTTTTCAAGCATTGACAGAAAATTGATATATCCTCTGATTTTCTCTTTTTTTGTAAACTGTTCAATAAGTCGGATACATAAATCATTTGGAAATGTTATTTATTTGAGGTCGAGTCGACAATTATATTCTACTTTCGTTTTTGACCTTGATTCTCTGAACACCACGTTGGCTTTGAAAAATGAACTTCAAAAGATACTGTTTTTCCAGATTCTGAACAATATGATCTACAACACTTTCTTTAATTTGACTGATATTATTCCATAACATAAGATTGTCATCCTATCTGATTGTCTTCACGTTTTAAAAGTAAAAAAAAAGCCAACGAGTTAATGACCCTCGGAACGTCTCTATTGTTATCATTCAATGACCACCGGAACGTCTCTCTTGTTATCTTTGAAAAGAAACGATGCATTCTGACTTTAAATAGACAACCAATCAGTGACCTGAATTCATGTGAACTATATTTAGCCCAAGGTAAATACTGACTTTTCATCCTTGTTTATCGTGACCGCGACTTTGCGAAAATATGTCTCTCGACTGCATTTTCTTTATTATTTTCTTTTTGAATTTATATTTTTGTCAGTGAAGTAGCCGGCACTTGAAGCCACCGCAAACGGCTGATTTCCGCCGGCTACCGGCTTCAATGGAAAGCCCTGCTCTTTCCAGGAATTTGAGTCTACAACCTTGGATTTTTGATTACTGAGCTAAACGCATGCAGGAGACATAAAAATACCTGGCGTCCGATCGTCCGGTATTGTTAGCACTCTCATGTGTACAATTCATGTCAGATTAAGTGAAACTCATATCATAAGCAATGTCTTTGACAATTTTGAAAATAATTCGTAATCAAATATTTTTAACTAGTAATGTCCCTTTGAAATATAAATTGTAATGGAAATCCCATTTCATTTGCTGTGAAGCTTTTATTTCTTTTTAGATATTAAAAATAAAAAAGAAAAAGAAATAAAAGTTTTTTTTAGTTATTCCCTTGTTCCTTGGCCTTTGATAGATAAAATATGACATGTAATGTGCATGGCGGGGAATATTGGATCTTTGTTCTTTACTGAATAAAAATAAAATTAGTATTTGAACCTAAATAGAAACGGGAATTCATAAGCCTAGGACTTATCACGATCTATTACAAATTGATTTGTTTTATCACGTCGTTTACAATGTCGCAAGAAACGATATCAGGATATGGTGTTTTAGTTGTTAGTTACTATAGTCAAATGAGAAGCCATCCCTCCACTAGGTTCAATTTCAGATGAAACATGTCCACGGGTCTGCGTATCAGTCCTCTCCGCTTGCCTTAGCTGATGACATAGACTATTTATACGAAGAAAAGTTAACTTGAAACACTATTCTGCGATTCATGTATCAAACTAAATTATCCTAAATGAAAGACCAGGCATACTGCTTCGAAAATGACTGGATGTTATCCTCATATCCTCAGCCTTGTTACATTTTGATACTTCCGAGTTAAACTGCTGTTTTTTTTATTTTTGTTTTGTCAAAATGATGTGGATGCTTGAGCATCTGAGCATACATGCAAGCTATGCCACTGCAAGGGGAGGGTTCCTGATCAATGTTTTTGAATGGGGACATATAGTCCTGGGTTGGGACAAATTACTTTTGATTCATTAACATTAGTTTGATACCAATTTTCGTGGGTACAGGTGAACATTGAATTCAAATGTTCATTGAATAACATATTTTGAATAGGCTTTGAATACAGAGATTGGAAAAATTACAATATCAAATATCCACGATTATGCAAGTTTTAAGCAATCCATGAAAATGAATGAATCCACAGTATTCTTTGAATGTGACCAATGGTTTTATCCATTAATAATTGTCAATATTATTTAAATATTTTAGAGGATGCAACCGATAGAGAATTGACAGATTTAATGCAAGAAATGGAAGTGATGAAATTAATAGGATGCCATGAAAACATTATTAATTTCCTGGGATGTTGTACACAAAATGGTAAGTGGTGTACTTTAAGGGTTAAAAACGATCTTGGTCCAATGGGCAGCACTTGTTGTCTGTCGTCCATATTAAATGTCCGTTAACTTTTAAAAAATCTTCTCCTCGAAATTACACAGGACCCATGCTCTGAGAAAACCATCAACTGCCCCCTGTCTGATTTGCTCCAAATGGTTTAGTTTCAGAGATATATACAAAAATCTGCATTTTACCCCTATGTTCCATTTTTATCCATGTGGGCCATGAGGGTTGGAAGGTGGGGTCATCTGATACATTTTTTAAAGAAAAAACATATTAATTATTATGGTCAAGTATGGTTAAATGTGTCTCAGTAGTTTCATAGAAAGAAGATTACCCACACATGTCAGATTTGCTCTAGGTGTAATACCACCATTGATTTTTCCCTATTAAAATTGAAAAAGGAAATGGGGAATGTGTCAAAGCGACAACAACTCGACCATAGTCTTTGTTAAATTTGCACTTTTAGAAAAAATGTGCAGAATTTATCTTTGTTACAAATAAAGATATACTTGGCATGAGTAAAGTTTTATCCTGTCCAGTACTATAGAAAAAATTTAACATAACATTTGATTGCATACAAGAAAATAACCATCACTGGAACTTAACCAATCAAAGGAGTAGGAGCAATAAGGCCCTTATTCGGCCCAAAAATTACTGTAAATTAAAAAGTTATCATACATATAGTAGATAAGATGCACACAGATATACAGATTATGTGACGTCATTTAAATATATTGGTAGATAAGGTGTACATCGTAGTTACAAAGCGAGTTAAAGTGGCTGTGAATCGAAATATATATATATATTATTGTGGAAATTCCAATACGTCACAAAGCAATATGGCGATTGTTTACATCAATGTTGACAATGAGTTGACAATGAGATGATGTGTTGAAACACGAAAAGGAAAATATCTCTCGAATGTGAATAAAATGCATGCAAACGTAAGTGAATCTATATATCAGATATTTTATTTAGTATAAAAGAATGCAGTATTATTCGATTTTGTTTTATAAAGAATATCAATTGTGGTAAATATAAATAATGTGTGTTGCATGAATTTAATATTTGAAATTTCAATATTTTCACAACCATAAAAGAAATTGTGTTTAATTAAATATTATGGAATCTAACATCTGAACAAGAATTTGTGTATTAATATTCATGTCACGTGATAAGATAGGCACGATAGTAGATAAGGTGCACACAGATATACAGATTATGTGACGTCATTTAAATATATTGGCAGATAAGGTGTACATCGTTTACATCAATGTTGACAATGAGTTGACAATGAGATGATGTGTTGAAACACGAAAAGGAAAATATCTCTCGAATGTGAATAAAATGCATGCAAACGTAAGTGAATCTATATATCAGATATTTTATTTAGTATAAAAGAATGCAGTATTATTCGATTTTGTTTTGTAAAGAATATCAATTGTGGTAAATATAAATAATGTGTGTTGCATGAGTTTAATATTTGAAACTTCAATATTTTCACAACCATAAAAGAAATTGTGTTTATTTAAATACTATGGAATTATACATTTGAACAAGAATTTGTGTATTAATATTCATGTCACGTGATCAGATAGGTACATGGTAGATTAGGTCCACACAGATATACAGATTATGTGACGTTATTTATATATATAAGTAGATAAGGTGTACATCGTAGTTACAAAGCGAGTTAAAGTGGCTGTTATTCGAAAATATATATATTGTTGTGGAAATTCCAATACGTCACAAAGCAATATGGCGATTGTTTACATAATAATAATAAAATTCTTTATTTAACGAAGGTAACACATTTAACAATTACATGTTAATCTTCAAAAACTATCAATACAAATAAAAAACGTACAAAAATACATACAATATAAAATTCATAATACAGTTAAATAAGCACATATGCATTCAGTAGAAGAAGAAAAAGAAATACATTAGTTTCATGCATCTTTATTCTGTTCAGTTAGAAAATAGTTTGAACAGTTGGTCATAAATGTATCTAAGTTATCTATTTCTTTAATATTATTTGGTAAATTATTCCAGGTAATAAGACCAGAATATTTAAATGTTCTTTTCAAAAAATCAGAATTAGGTCTTGGTAAATGAAGAAGTGGCATGTTCACGTCCTTAATATATGCATATTTATTTGCCACTTGACTTTAAGAAGCCATCCTTTAACATATTTGGTCGGGTTCTTGTCTCTTTGACATATTCCCCATTTCCATTTTCAATTTTATCATCAACTAAAAAGTAAAACAAGACAAAGAAAATTTGCCTGTCTGTAATTGTAGGAACTTAATTTCACACAGTGGCAATTTTCACAAATAAATTTATATTCTCGCTCTATCATTTACCGAAATTGACGAAATACCTATTTGCTGTGAAGATGTTTGATATTATACAAACTAAAGGCATGTAGAACAAAATCAGAAAACTTTTCCAAAGCCCAAAGTTTTTTTATTGTTTTTATTTTTCTTCTTCAAAAGTTTGACAATGGAATTTGATACACAAATCTGAACATTTGAGTTTAATAAAGCATATTACACATAGAGTTTGTTCTAGAACGGGAGCCTGTCGTGAATTTAAAAGTGATGCAAAAGACGTCACACTTCTTCTGATGTCAATCGAAGTAAAACCGTTAAATATTTTAAACTAAACACTGGTGTTGTCACCATAACTAATTATGGTTTATTTCATACAACACAAACGATTTAAAATGGGCCGTGGCATTTTTGAGAAATAACTTTAAGGCCAAAATATTGGCCATGTGGCACAGATTTTCTGAATACCATTAAAGTCAATGAGGCTATCAGTTTTTACAAATACTAATAAATTGCAATTAACACCAATTAAAAGACTGATCAAATATAAAAAAAAAACACAAATACAGTAAAAACATTCGACACTTGAGAGTGATAAATGAACGAAGCAGACATACTGTGGTGTCATCACACGAGCAATCATATACAGGTACCATGCAGAATAGCGTGACGTTATCAATTGTTGTCAGGGTTGCCATGGCGCTGTTTGATAAAGTTCGAAACCAGGCCGATTCTTAGCAGTCAAAGGTAAAACGTTTTTCAATGCCATGGCAGTCAAAGGGTCAATACTCTATGATAAAACCACAAAAACGTAAAACGCTTCAAATTCTACAAACTGGCATGTAGACTCCTGCTGTCCTTTTGTAGCTAAGTACAAAAAATGTACAAGGAGAAGACATCATATCTAAGTTTTATTTATCCGGTTGGGAACAAACCCTCTATATGGTGTTTATACCTGTATAGAGGGATAAAATTATTGCTGGTGCTGGAAAAATATAAAATATGTTATTTTTGTGAAGTCATGAAAGGCTATTTTATTTCTTGCCTTGATCCCTTTCTGCGACAGGAAAGTGTCACAGCAAGAATAAGCTTTTGGGTCGATCTGGCCCCACGTAGATCCGGTCCAAGTCGATCCGGCCCAATGTCGATCCATCCCATATGTAAAATCGATCCGGCCCCAATAAAAAATATATTTATCATGTATATAAGAAATAAAAATAAAGATATATATTAATTGTAATTCATAAATTTTTATGATTTTTGTCGAGCCTGCAACTTTTGTTGCAGAAAGCTCGACATAGGGATAGTGATCTGGCGGCGGCTACGGCGGCGGCGTTAGCTAACTTCTTAAAAGGTTTATATTTTAGAAGGTGAAAGACCTGGAGCCTTCATACTTTGTATATAGATGCCTCATGTTATGAAGTTTCCGTCAGTCACATGTCCAATGTCCTTGACCTCATTTTCATGGTTCAGTGACCACTTGAAAAAAAAGTTCAGAATTTTTGTAATGTTGAATTCTCTCTTATTATAAGTAATAGGATAACTATATTTGGTATGTGCGTACCTTGCAAGGTCCTCATGCCCGTCAGACAGTTTTCACTTGACCTCGACCTCATTTCATGGATCAATGAACAAGGTTAAGTTTTGGTGGTCAAGTCCATATCTCAGATTCTATAAGCAATAGGGCTAGTATACTTGTTGCATGGAAGGACTGGAAGGTGTACATGTCCAACTGGCAGGTGTCATCTGACCTTGACCTCATTTTCATGGTTCAGTGGTTATAGTTAAGTTTTTGTGTTTTGGTCTGTTTTTCTCATACTTTATGCAATAGGTCTACTATATTTGTTGTATGGAATGATTGTAAGGTGTACATGCCTAGCGGGCAGATGTCATCTGACCTTGACCTCATTTTCATGGTTCAGTGGTCAAAGTTAAGTTTGTAAGTTTTGGTCTTTTTATCTAGTATTATATGCCAAAGGTCAGCTATATTTGGTGTATGGAAATATATTATGATCTATATGTCAGTCCCGCAGGTTTATTTGACCATATGAACTCAATTGCACGGTTCATTGCACAATGTAGTTTTTGTGTTTTGGTCTATTTTTCTTAAACTATAAGTAATAGGTCAACTATATTTGTTGTATGGAAGCTTTGTTACCTGTACATGTCTGCCTGTCATGGTTCATCTGACCTTGACCTCATTTTCATGGTTCATTGGTCTTTGTTTAGCTATCTTGGTTAATGTTAAGTTTATGTGACAGCTGTAATAAAGCTTTATACTTAGGACTATCAACATAATATCAATGATTAGTAAAGAAGGCGAGACATTTCAGTGTGTGCACTCTTGTTATTATAATGTCAATAAATGTAAAAGGTGTACGGTAAAAAAATAAAAAAGACCTTTGAAAAATATCTATTTTAGATGAGTATAAAACAACTAGGTTGATTATGTTTTTATTGCAAGTTTTCTAGATTATTGGGTATATTCATATTATAACTTATATAAAAGAACTCAAACATCAAGATTAATCAGCAGTAAGGCCCTGGGTTCGTTCTCCTTACTTTTATCAAGGACGCATAATACTAAAATATTAATATTATGGGTATTTAAGTTAAATAAACCTTTTCAGATATTTAAATGGTATAAATTCTCGAAATTCACAAAAACACATGAAAATAATTAAAAGTTAATGGCTTGTTTTGGAGCATTAATAGGTCATAATAATAATTCTCACTGATTGTTGTTATAATTGCCTTTGATACATTAATAATTGGAATAATCCGAATGAAACAACTGGATTATTCGGGTTAATCTTAATCAAATTGGTTACGCTTCTGCGCATGTGCACCATTAGGAAATTTAATTGTGCATCCGAAAGTTTCAAAATAATGATATCATTTATTCATACAATCCATCTCGTGTTAAATTCAAGTATGTACGAGGAGAGTATGACTTCAAATCAATTATGCTTGAACAAAAATATATGGATTTAGTCATGTTAGTTGTTCTGTCTGTGTTCAGATCTTTAACGCAATCAAATCATATTCCAGTTTTGGACATGTGTTTTTTAAAACGAAGGTTAAAATATTTTATGTCAAAGAGAAGATGTGGTATGATTGCCAATGAGACTACTCTCCACAAGAGATCAAATGACACAGAATTTAACAACTATAGGGCACAGTATGGCCATCAACAATTAGCAAAGCCCATACTGTATAGTCAGCTATAAAAGGCCCCGAAATGACATTGTAAAACAATTCAAACGAGAGATCTAACAGTCCAATCTATCAAAAACAAATATGTAACACATAAACAAAGGGACAGGAACATACATACAGACATAAGAGGTGTGTTCATATTTTTTTTTTATTTAAGCGTTCATCCTGAGATTGCGGTACCTTTTTGGTCACTATTTATGTGTTGCGTCTAAATATGAATTGTAACACTTTATAGTGACTGAACAGGTTGATTTAACTTCCTCAAGAAACAGAAAAAGAAGACGAATTCAATGGAACAGCTCTAGACTATTTAACATGCAAGCTGATTATAGATAGATTTATAAGGATAGTAACGTAAGTTATCAATAGATTGAATAATAATGGGGATAACCAACATTTTTATGCCGCAGCCTTAGCTATTGATGTTATAGTTTGACTCGACCAAATGTTTGAAACTTATACACAATGCTTATTACGCAAAACACGGATCAAGTTTGAATTTTAGTGGCATAACTTTAACCTTTCTAGAGAAAATGTATAGTACTATCAAACACTTATCAAAGCTGGTATATAGACCAGTTACATCCCTGAATAAGTAAACATTAAATAACTAAAGAGCATTACAAATAGTATCAACAGGTCAAATAAACAAGAAAGTACGATTTGAGAGTACTCTTAGTTACTGAAAAGCCAAAAACAATTAATTAAAAAAAAAATCATGCATCAGAGACTAAAATCAACTAAAACAGATCCCAGAGATTTAGTATTTCAACGTCATGAACAGTCAAAGAAGACATGACTTGTGCAATGCCAAAAATAAATGTATGCTTGTTAACATATTGAAAAATTGATGAATTTTTCGTCGTTTTCTTTCTCAAACTTAAGTTTCCCTCAACCTAACGTTATAAAACTTATACACAATTCTTATTGCAACAAAATACAGATGAAATTCAAATTTTGATGGTGTTACTATTACTTTTCTAGAGTTATGCCCCTTTACAAATGAAAAAATTACTGAATTTGTTAGTTGGTCTATCTTTTGAAACATGCTTGGTATAATTGGTTTTTATTGTGTAGAAAGATAGTACTATTATGTTAGATGGTCTATCTTTTGAAACATGCTTGGTATAATTGGTTTTTATTGTGTAAAAAGATAGTACTATGATGTTAGATGGTCTATCTAATGAAACATGCTTGGTATAATTTGTTTTTATTGTGTAGAAAGATAGTACTATGATATTAGTTGGTCTATCTTTTGAAACATGCTTGGTAACCGTATAATTGGTTTTTATTGTGTAGAAAGATAGTACTATTATGTTAGATGGTCTATCTAATGAAACATGCTGGGTATAATTGGTTTTTATTGTGTAGAAAGATAGTACTATGATGTTAGATGGCCTATCTCATGTAACATGCTTGGTATAATTGGTTATTATTGTGTAGAAAGATAGTACTATGATGTTAGATGGTCTATCTAATGAAACATGCTTGGTATAATTGGTTTTTATTGTGTAGAAAGATAGTACTATTATGTTAGATGGTCTATCTAATGAAACATGCTTGGTATAATTGGTTTTTATTGTGTAAAAAGATAGTACTATAATGTTAGATGGTCTATTTAATGAAACATGCTTGGTATAATTGGTTTTTATTTTGTAGAAAGATAGTACTATGATGTTAGATGGTGTATCTAATGAAACATGCTTGGTATAATTGGTTATTATTGTGTAGAAAGATAGTACTATGATGTTAGATGGTCTATTTAATGAAACATGCTTGGTTTAATTGGTTTTTATTGTGTAAAAAGATAGTACTATGATGTTAGATGGTCTATCTAATGAAACATGCTTGGTATAATTGGTTTTTATTGTGTAGAAAGATAGTACTATGATGTTAGATGGTCTCACTAATGAAACATGCTTGGTATAATTGGTTTTTATTGTGTAGAAAGATAGTAATATGATGTTAGATGGTCTATCTAATGAAACATGCTTGGTATAATTGGTTTTTATTTTGTAGAAAGATAGTACTATGATGTTAGATGGTCTATCTAATGAAACATGCTTGGTATAATTGGTTTTTATTGGGACATAAGATACTACTATGATGTTAGATGGTCTATCTAATGAAACATGCTTGGTATAATTGATTTTTATTTTGTAAAAAGATAGTACTATGATGTTAGATGGTCTATCTAATGAAACATGCTTGGTATAATTGGGTTTTATTGTGTAGAAAGATAGTACTATGATGTTAGATGGTTTATCTAATGAAATATGCTTGGTATAATGGGTTTTTATTGTGTAGAAAGATAGTACTATGATGTTAGATGGTCTATCTTATGAAACATGCTTAGTATAATTGGTTTTTATTGTGTAGAAAGATAGTACTATGATGTTACATGGTCTATCTAATCAAACATGCTTGGTATAATTGTTTTTTATTGTGTAGAAAGATAGTACTATGATGTTAGATGGTCTATCGTTTGAAACATGCTTGGTATAATTGGTTTTTATTGTGTAGAAAGATAGTACTATGATGTTAGATGGTCTATCTAATGAAACATGCTTTGTATAATTTGTTTTTATTGTGTAAAAAGATAGTACTATGATGTTAGATGGTCTATCTAATGAAACATACTTGGTATAATTGGTTTTTATTGTGTAGAAAGATAATACTATGATGTTAGATGGTCTGTTTTTTTTTAAATGCTTGGTATAATTGTTTTTTATTGTGTAGAAAGATAGTACAATGATGTTTTTATTGTGTAAAAAGATAGTACTATGAAGTTAGATGGTCTATCTAATGAAACATACTTGGTATAATTGGTTTTTATTGTGTAGAAAGATAATACTATGATGTTAGATGGTCTATTTTTTTTAAAATGCTTGGTATAATTGTTTTTTATTGTGTAGAAAGATAGTACTATGATGTTAGATGGTCTATCTAATGAAACATGCTTGGTATAATTTGTTTTTATTGTGTAGAAAGATAGTACTATGATGTTAGATGGTCTATCTATTGAAACATCCTTTGTATAATTGGTTTTTATTGTGTAGAAAGATAGTACTATGATGTTAGATGGTCTATCTAATGAAACTTGATTGGTATAATTGGTTTTTATTGTGTAGAAAGATAGTACTATGATGTTAGATGGTCTATCTAATGAAACATGCTTGGTATAATTGGTTTGTATTGTGTAAACAGATAGTACTATGATGTTATATGGTCTATCTAATGAAACATGCTTGGTATAATTGGTTTTTATTGCGACATAAGATAGTACTATGATGTAAGATGGTCTATCTAATGAAACATGCTTGGTATAATTGGTTTTTATTGTGTAGCAAGATAGTACTATGATGTAAGATGGTTTGTATTGTGTAAAAAGATAGTACTATGATGTTATATGGTCTATCTAATGAAACATGCTTGGTATCATTGGTTTTTATTGCGACATAAGATAGAACTATGATGTAAGATGGTCTATCTAATGAAACATGCTTGGTATAATTGGTTTTTATTGTGTAGCAAGATAGTACTATAATGTTAGATGGTCTATCTAATGAAATATGCTTGGTATAATTGGTTTTTATTGTGTAGAAAGATAGTACTATGATGTTAGATGGTCTATCTAATGAAACATGCTTGGTATAATTGGTTTTTATTGTGTAGAAAGATAGTACTATGATGTTAGATGGTCTATCTAATGAAACATGCTTGGTATAATTGGTTTTTATTTTGTAGAAAGATAGTACTATGATGTTAGATGGTCTATCTAATGAAACATGCTTGGTATAATTGGTTTTTATTGCGACATAAGATAGTACTATGATGTTAGATTGTCTACCTAATGAAACATGCTTGATATAATTGGTTTTTATTGTGTAGAAAGATAGTACTATGATGGTAGATGGTCTATTTAATGAAACATGCTTGGTATAATTGGTTTTTATTGTGAAGAAAGATAGTACTATGATGTTAGATGGTCTATCTAATGAAACATGCTTGGTATAATTGGTTTTTATTGTGTAGAAAGATATTACTATGATGTTAGATGGTCTCACTAATGAAACATGCTTGGTATAATTGGTTTTTATTATGTAGAAAGATAGTAATATGATGTTAGATGGTCTATCTAATGAAACATGCTTGGTATAATTGGTTTTTATTTTGTAGAAAGATAGTACTATGATGTTAGATGGTCTATCTAATGAAACATGCTTGGTATAATTGGTTTTTATTGCGACATAAGATACTACTATGATGTTAGATGGTCTATCTAATGAAACATGCTTGGTATAATTGGTTTTTATTTTGTAAAAAGATAGTACTATGATGTTAGATGGTCTATCTAATGAAACATGCTTGGTATAATTGGTTTTTATTGTGTAGAAAGATAGTACTATGATGTTAGATGGTCTATCTAATGAAACATGCTTGGTATAATTGGTTTTTATTTTGTAGAAAGATAGTACTATGATGTTAGATGGTCTATCTAATGAAACATGCTTGGTATAATTGGTTTTTATTGTGTAGAAAGATAGTACTATGATGTTAGATGGTGTATCTAATGAAACATGCTTGGTATAATTGGTTTTTATTGTGTAGTAAGATAGTACTATGATGTTAGATGGTCTATCTAATGAAACATGCTTGGTATAATTGGTTTTTATTCCGACATAAAATAGTACTATGATGTTAGATAGTCTATCTAATGAAACATGCTTGGTATAATTGGTTTTTATTGTGTAGAAAGATAGTACTATGATGTTAGATGGTCTATCTAATGAAACATGCTTGGTATAATTGGTTATTATTGTGTAGAAAGATAGTACTATGATGTTAGATGGTCTATCTAATGAAACATGCTTGGTATAATTGGGTTTTATTGTGTAGAAAGATAGTACTATGATGTTAGATGGTGTATCTAATGAAACATGCTTGGTATAATTGGTTTTTATTGTGTAGTAAGATAGTACTATGATGTTAGATGGTCTATCTAATGAAACATGCTTGGTATAATTGGTTTTTATTGCGACATAAAATAGTACTATGATGTTAGATAGTCTATCTAATGAAACATGCTTGGTATAATTGGTTTTTATTGTGTAGAAAGATAGTACTATGATGTTAGATGGTCTATCTAATGAAACATGCTTGGTATAATTGGTTATTATTGTGTAGAAAGATAGTACTATGATGGTAGATGGTCTATCTAATGAAACATGCTTGGTATAATTGGTTTTTAGTTTGTAGAAAGATAGTACTATGATGTTAGATGGCATATTTAATGAAACATGCTTGGTATAATTGGTTTTTGTTGCGACATAAGATAGTACTATGATGTTAGATGGTCTATCTAATGAAACATGCTTAGTATAATTGGTTTTTATTGTGTAGAAAGATAGTACTATGATGTTAGATGGTCTATCTAATGAAATATGCTTGGTATAATTGGATTTTATTGTGTAGAAAGATAGTACTATGATGTTAGATGGTCTATCTTATGAAACATGCTTGGTATAATTGGTTTTTATTGTGTAGAAAGATAGTACTATGATGTTAGATGGTGTATCTAATGAAACATGCTTGGTATAATTTGTTTTTATTGTGTAGAAAGATAGTACTATGATGTTAGATGGTGTATCTAATGAAACATGCTTGGTATAATTGGTTTTTATTGTGTAGTAAGATAGTACTATGATGTTAGATGGTCTATCTAATGAAACATGCTTGGTATAATTGGTTTTTACTGCGACATAAGATAGTACTATGATGTTAGATAGTCTATCTAATGAAACATGCTTGGTATAATTGGTTTTTATTGTGTAGAAAGATAGTACTATGATGTTAGATGGTCTATCTAATGAAACATGCTTGGTATAATTGGTTATTATTGTGTAGAAAGATAGTACTATGATGTTAGATGGTCTATCTAATGAAACATGCTTGGTATAATTGGGTTTTATTGTGTAGAAAGATAGTACTATGATGTTAGATGGTGTATCTAATGAAACATGCTTGGTATAATTGGTTTTTATTGTGTAGTAAGATAGTACTATGATGTTAGATGGTCTATCTAATGAAACATGCTTGGTATAATTGGTTTTTATTGCGACATAAAATAGTACTATGATGTTAGATAGTCTATCTAATGAAACATGCTTGGTATAATTGGTTTTTATTGTGTAGAAAGATAGTACTATGATGTTAGATGGTCTATCTAATGAAACATGCTTGGTATAATTGGTTATTATTGTGTAGAAAGATAGTACTATGATGGTAGATGGTCTATCTAATGAAACATGCTTGGTATAATTGGTTTTTAGTTTGTAGAAAGATAGTACTATGATGTTAGATGGCATATTTAATGAAACATGCTTGGTATAATTGGTTTTTGTTGCGACATAAGATAGTACTATGATGTTAGATGGTCTATCTAATGAAACATGCTTAGTATAATTGGTTTTTATTGTGTAGAAAGATAGTACTATGATGTTAGATGGTCTATCTAATGAAATATGCTTGGTATAATTGGATTTTATTGTGTAGAAAGATAGTACTATGATGTTAGATGGTCTATCTTATGAAACATGCTTGGTATAATTGGTTTTTATTGTGTAGAAAGATAGTACTATGATGTTAGATGGTGTATCTAATGAAACATGCTTGGTATAATTTGTTTTTATTGTGTAGAAAGATAGTACTATGATGTTAGATGGTGTATCTAATGAAACATGCTTGGTATAATTGGTTTTTATTGTGTAGTAAGATAGTACTATGATGTTAGATGGTCTATCTAATGAAACATGCTTGGTATAATTGGTTTTTATTGCGACATAAAATAGTACTATGATGTTAGATAGTCTATCTAATGAAACATGCTTGGTATAATTGGTTTTTATTGTGTAGAAAGATAGTACTATGATGTTAGATGGTCTATCTAATGAAACATGCTTGGTATAATTGGTTATTATTGTGTAGAAAGATAGTACTATGATGGTAGATGGTCTATCTAATGAAACATGCTTGGTATAATTGGTTTTTAGTTTGTAGAAAGATAGTACTATGATGTTAGATGGCATATTTAATGAAACATGCTTGGTATAATTGGTTTTTGTTGCGACATAAGATAGTACTATGATGTTAGATGGTCTATCTAATGAAACATGCTTAGTATAATTGGTTTTTATTGTGTAGAAAGATAGTACTATGATGTTAGATGGTCTATCTAATGAAATATGCTTGGTATAATTGGATTTTATTGTGTAGAAAGATAGTACTATGATGTTAGATGGTCTATCTTATGAAACATGCTTGGTATAATTGGTTTTTATTGTGTAGAAAGATAGTACTATGATGTTAGATGGTGTATCTAATGAAACATGCTTGGTATAATTTGTTTTTATTGTGTAGAAAGATAGTACTATGATGTTAGATGGTGTATCTAATGAAACATGCTTGGTATAATTGGTTTTTATTGTGTAGTAAGATAGTACTATGATGTTAGATGGTCTATCTAATGAAACATGCTTGGTATAATTGGTTTTTACTGCGACATAAGATAGTACTATGATGTTAGATAGTCTATCTAATGAAACATGCTTGGTATAATTTGTTTTTATTGTGTAGAAAGATAGTACTATGATGTTAGATGGTCTATCTAATGAAACATGCTTGGTATAATTGGTTATTATTGTGTAGAAATATAGTACTATGATGTTAGATGGTCTATCTAATGAAACATGCTTGGTATAATTGGTTTTTAGTTTGTAGAAAGATAGTACTATGATGTTAGATGGCATATTTAATGAAACATGCTTGGTATAATTGGTTTTTATTGCGACATAAGATAGTACTATGATGTTAGATGGTCTATCTAATGAAACATGCTTGGTATAATTGGTTTTTATTGTGTAGAAAGATAGTACTATGATGTTAGATGGTCTATCTAATGAAATATGCTTGGTATAATTGGTTTTTATTGTGTAGAAAGATAGTACTATGATGTTAGATGGTCTATCTTATGAAACATGCTTGGTATAATTGGTTTTTATTGTGTAGAAAGATAGTACTATGATGTTAGATGGTCTATCTAATGAAACATGCTTGGTATAATTGGTTTTTATTGCGACATAAGATAGTACTATGATGTTAGATTGTCTATCTAATGAAACATGCTTGATATAATTGGTTTTTATTGTGTAGAAAGATAGTACTATGATGGTAGATGGTCTATTTAATGAAACATGCTTGGTATAATTGGTTTTTATTGTGAAGAAAGATAGTACTATGATGTTAGATGGTCTATCTAATGAAACATGCTTGGTATAATTGGTTTTTATTGTGTAGAAAGATATTACTATGATGTTAGATGGTCTCACTAATGAAACATGCTTGGTATAATTGGTTTTTATTGTGTAGAAAGATAGTAATATGATGTTAGATGGTCTATCTAATGAAACATGCTTGGTATAATTGGTTTTTATTTTGTAGAAAGATAGTACTATGATGTTAGATGGTCTATCTAATGAAACATGCTTGGTATAATTGGTTTTTATTGCGACATAAGATACTTCTATGATGTTAGATGGTCTATCTAATGAAACATGCTTGGTATAATTGGTTTTTATTTTGTAAAAAGATAGAACTATGATGTTAGATGGTCTATCTAATGAAACATGCTTGGTATAATTGGTTTTTACTGCGACATAAAATAGTACTATGATGTTAGATGGTCTATCTAATGAAACATGCTTGGTATAATTGGTTTTTATTGTGTAGAAAGATAGTACTATGATGTTAGATGGTGTATCTAATGAAGCATGCTTGGTATAATTGGTTTTTATTGTGTAGTAAGATAGTACTATGATGTTAGATGGTCTATCTAAAGAAACATGCTTGGTATAATTGGTTTTTATTGCGACACAAGATAGTACTATGATGTTAGATAGTCTATCTAATGAAACATGCTTGGTATAATTGGTTTTTATTGGGTAGAAAGATAGTACTATGATGTTAGATGGTCTATCTAATGAAACATGCTTGGTATAATTGGTTATTATTGTGTAGAACGATAGTACTATGATGTTAGATGGTCTATCTAATGAAACATGCTTGGTATAATTGGTTTTTAGTTTGTAGAAAGATAGTTCTATGATGTTAGATGGCATATTTAATGAAACATGCTTGGTATAATTGGTTTTTATTGCGACATAAGATAGTACTATGATGTTAGATGGTCTATCTAATGAAACATGCTTGGTATAATTGGTTTTTATTGTGTAGAAAGATAGTACTATGATGTTAGATGGTCTCACTAATGAAACATGCTTGGTATAATTGGTTTTTATTGTGTAGAAAGATAGTAATATGATGTTAGATGGTCTATCTAATGAAACATGCTTGGTATAATTGGTTTTTATTTTGTAGAAAGATAGTACTATGATGTTAGATGGTCTATCTAATGAAACATGCTTGGTATAATTGGTTTTTATTGCGACATAAGATACTACTATGATGTTAGATGGTCTATCTAATGAAACATGCTTGATATAATTGGTTTTAATTTTGTAAAAAGATAGTACTATGATGTTAGATGGTCTATCTAATGAAACATGCTTGGTATAATTGGTTTTTACTGCGACATAAAATAGTACTATGATGTTAGATGGTCTATTTAATGAAATATGCTTGGTATAATTGGTTTTTATTGTGTAGAAAGATAGTACTATGATGTTAGATGGTCTATCTTATGAAACATGCTTGGTATAATTGGTTTTTATTGTGTAGAAAGATAGTACTATGATGTTAGATGGTCTATCTAATCAAACATGCTTGGTATAATTTGTTTTTATTGTGTAGAAAGATAGTACTATGATGTTAGATGGTCTATCTTTTGAAACATGCTTGGTATAATTGGTTTTTATTGTGTAGAAAGATAGTACTATGATGTTAGATGGTCTATCTAATTAAACATGCTTTGTATTATTTGTTTTTATTGTGTAAAAAGATAGTACTATGATGTTAGATGGTCTATCTAATGAAACATACTTGGTATAATTGGTTTTTATTGTGTAGAAAGAAAATACTATGATGTTAGATGGCATATTTTTTCTAAAAATGCTTGGTATAATTGGTTTTTATTGTGTAGAAAGATAGTACTATGATGTTAGATGGTCTATCTAATGAAACATGCTTGGTATAATTTGTTTTTATTGTGTAGAAAGATAGTACTATGATGTTAGATGGTCTATCTATTGAAACATCCTTTGTATAATTGGTTTTTATTGTGTAGAAAGATAGTACTATGATGTTAGTTTATCTAATGAAACATGCTTGGTATAATTGGTTTTTATTGTGTAGAAAGATAGTACTATGATGTTAGATTGTCTATCTAATGAAACATGCTTGGTATAATTGGTTTTTATTGTGTAGAAAGATAGTACTATGATGTTAGATGGTGTATCTAATGAAACATGCTTGGTTTAATTGGTTTTTATTGTGTAGTAAGATAGTACTATGATGTTAGATGGTCTATCTAATGAAACATGCTTGGTATAATTGGTTTTTATTGCGACATAAGATAGTACTATGATGTTAGATAGTCTATCTAATGAAACATGCTTGGTATAATTGGTTTTTATTTTGTAGAAAGATAGTACTATGATGTTAGATGGTCTATCTAATGAAACATGCTTGGTATAATTGGTTATTATTGTGTAGAAAGATAGTACTATGATGTTAGATGGTCTATCTAATGAAACATGCTTGGTATAATTGGTTTTTAGTTTGTAGAAAGATAGTACTATGATGTTAGATGGCATATTTAATGAAACATGCTTGGTATAATTGGTTTTTATTGTGACATAAGATAGTACTATGATGTTAGATGGTCTATCTAATGAAACATGCTTGGTATAATTGGTTTTTATTGTGTAGAAAGATAGTACTATGATGTTAGATGGTTTATCTAATGAAACATGCTTTGTATAATTGGTTTTTATTGTGTAGAAAGATAGTACTATGATGTTAGATGGTCTATCTAATGAAACATGCTTGGTATAATTGGTTTTTATTGTGTAGAAAGATAGTACTATGATGTTAGATGGTCTATTTAATGAAACATGCTTGGTTTAATTGGTTTTTATTGTGTAAAAAGATAGTACTATGATGTTAGATGGTCTATCTAATGAAACATGCTTGGTATAATTGGTTTTTATTGTGTAGAAAGATAGTACTATGATGTTAGATGGTCTATCTAATGAAACATGATTGGTATAATTGGTATTTATTGTGTAGAAAGATAGTACTATGATGTTAGATGGTCTCACTAATGAAACATGCTTGGTATAATTGGTTTTTATTGTGTAGAAAGATAGTAATATGATGTTAGATGGTCTATCTTTTGAAACATGCTTGGTATAATTGGTTTTTATTGTGTATAAAGATATTATTATGATGTTAGATGGTCTATCTAATGAAACATGCTAGGTATAGTTGGTTTTTATTGTGTAGAAAGATAGTACTATGATGTAAGATGGTCTATCTAATGAAACATGCTTGGTTTAGTTGGTTTTTATTGTGTAGAAAGATAGTACTATGATGTTAGATGGTCTATCTAATGGAACATGATTGGTATAATTGGTTTTTAATGTGTAGAAAGATAGTACTATGATGTAAGATGGTCTATCTAATGAAACATGCTTGGTATAATTGGTTTTTATTGTGTAAAAAGATAGTACTATGATGTTAGATGGTCTATCTAATGAAACATGCTTGGTATAATTGGTTTTTATTGTGTAGAAAGATAGTACTATGATGTTAGATGGCCTATCTAATGAAATATGCTTGGTATAATTGGTTTTTATTGTGTAGAAAGATAGTGCTATGATGTTAGGTGGTCTATCTAATCAAACATGCTTGGTATAATTTGTTTTTATTGTGTAGAAAGATAGTACTATGATGTTAGATGGTCTATCTTTTGAAACATAATTGGTATAATTGGTTTTTATTGTGTAGAAAGATAGTACTATGATGTTAGATGGTCTATCTAATTAAACATGCTTTGTATAATTTGTTTTTATTGTGTAAAGAGATAGTACTATGATGTTAGATGGTCTATCTAATGAAACATACTTGGTATAATTAGTTTTTATTGTGTAGAAAGAAAATACTATGATGTTAGATGGTCTATCTAATGAAACATGCTTGGTATAATTGGTTTTTATTGTGTAGAAAGATAGTACTATGATGTTAGATGGTCTATCTAATGAAACATGCAGATAGTACTATGATGTTAGATGGTCTATCTCATGAAACATGCTTGGTATAATTGGTTTTTATTGTGTAGAAAGATCGTACTATGATGTTAGATGGTCTATCTAATGAAACATGATTGGTATAATTGGTATTTATTGTGTAGAAAGATAGTACTATGATGCTAGATGGTCTATCTAATGAAACATGCTTGGTATAATTGGTTTTTATTGTGTAGAAAGATAGTACTATGATGTTAGTTGGTCTATTTAATGAAACATGCTTGGTATAATTGGTTTTTATTGTGTAGTAAGATAGTATTATGATGTTAGATGGTCTATCTAATGAAACATGCTTGGTATAATTGGTTTTCATTGTGTAGTAATATAGTACTATGATATTAGATGGTCTATCTAATGAAACATGCTTGGTATAATTGGTTTTTATTGTGTAGTAAGATAGTACTATGATGTTAGATGGTCTATCTAATGAAACAGTATCATTATTATTACGGGATAAATCATCTGACTGTGATAGATTGACTCTGACACCATTTCTATTGGTCAAGGTATCATTATTGTTACAGGATAAATAATCGGACTGTGATAGATTGATTCTGACACTATGTCTATAGGTCACAGTATCATTAGTGTTATATGATAAATCATCTGACTGTGATAGATTGTCTCTGACATCATTTGTGTAGGTGACAGCATCATTATTGTTACAGGATATATCATCTGACTGTGATAGATTGACTCTGACACTATGTATGTTGGCCACAGTACCACTAGTAGTACAGGATAAATCATCTGACTGTGATAAATTTACTCTGACGCCATTTCTATTGGTCAAGGTATCATTATTGTTACAGGATAAATCACCTGACTGTGATAGATTGACTCTGATACCATGCCTATAGGTAACAGTATCATTATTGTTACGGGATAAATAATCTCACTGTGATAGATTGACTCTGACACTATGTCTATATGCCACAGTATCCTTATTGTTACAGGAAAAATCATCTGTCTGTGATAGATTGACTCTGACACTATGTCTTTAGGTCAAAGTATCATTATTATTACTGGATAAATCATCTGACTGTGATAGATTGACTATGACACCATTTCTATTGGTCAAGGTATCATTATTGTTACAGGATAAATCATCTGACTGTGATAGATTGACTCTAACACCATGTCTATAGGCCACAGTACCATTATTGCTACAGGATAAATCACCTGACTGTGATAGATTGACTCTGACACCAAGTCTATAGGCCACAGTGCCATTTTTGTTACAGGATAAATCATCTGACTGCGATAGATTGACTCTGACACTATGTCTATAGGTCAAAGTATCATTATTGTTACAGGATAAATCATCTGACTGTGATAAATTGATTCTGACAACTATGTCTATGGGTCACAATATCATCATTGTTACAGGATAAATCGTCTGACTGTGATAGATTGACTCTGACATCATGTCTATAGGTGACAGTATCATTACCGTTACAGGATAAATCATCTGACTGTGATTGATTGACTCTGACACTATGTCTATTGGCCACAGTACCACTAGTGGTACAGGATAAATCATCTGACTGTGACAGATTTACTCTGACGCCATTTCTATTGGTCAAGGTATCATTACTGTTATAGGATAAATCATCTGACTGTGATAGATTGACTCTGACACCATGTATATAGGTCACAGTATCATTATTGTTACGGGATAAATAATCTGACTGTGATGGATTGAGTCTGACACCATGTCTATAGGTCACAGTATCATTATTATTACGGGATAAATCATCTGACTGTGATAGATTGACTCTGACACCATTTCTATTGGTCAAGGTATCATTATTGTTACAGGATAAATCATCGGACTGTGATAGATTGATTCTGACACTATGTCTATAGGTCACAGTATCATTAGTGTTATATGATAAATCATCTGACTGTGATAGATTGTCTCTGACATCATGTGTGTAGGTGACAGTATCATTATTGTTACAGGATAAATCATCTGACTGTGATAGAATAACTCTGACACCATGTTTATAGGTCACAGTATCATTATTGTTACAGGATATATCATCTGACTGTGATAGATTGACTCTGACACTATGTCTGTTGGCCACAGTACCACTAGTAGTACAGGATAAATCATCTGACTGTGATAGATTTACTCTGACGCCATTTCTATTGATCAAGGTATCATTATTGTTACAGGATAAATCATCTGACTGTGATAGATTGAATCTGATACCATGCCTATAGGTAACAGTATCATTATTGTTACGGGATAAATAATCTCACTGTGATAGATTGACTCTGACACCACGTCTATAGGCCACAGTACCATTTTTGTTACAGGATAAATCATCTGACTGTGATAGATTGACTCTGACACTATGTCTATAGGTCACAGTATCCTTATTGTTACAGGATAAATCATCTGACTGTTATAGATTGACTCTGACACTATGTCTATAGGCCACAGTATCCTTATTGTTACAGGAAAAATCATCTGACTGTGATAGATTGATTCTGACACTATGTCTTTAGCTCAAAGTATCATTATTGTTACAGGATAAATCATCTGACTGTGATAGATTGACACTGACACCACGTCTATAGGCCACAGTACCATTTTTGTTACAGGATAAATCATCTGACTGTGACAGATTTACTCTGACGCCATTTCTATTGGTCAAGGTATCATTACTGTTATAGGATAAATGATCTGACTGTGATAGATTGACTCTGACACCATGTATATAGGTCACAGTATCATTATTGTTACGGGATAAGTAATCTGACTGTAATGAATTGAGTCTGACACCATGTCTATAGGTCACAGTATCATTATTTTTACGGGATAAATCATCTGACTATGATAGATTGACTCTGACACCATTTCTATTGGTCAAGGTATCATTATTGTTACAGGATAAATCATCGGACTGTGATAGATTGATTCTGACACTATGTCTATAGGTCACAGTATCATTAGTGTTATATGATAAATCATCTGACTGTGATAGATTGTCTCTGACATCATGTGTGTAGGTGACAGCATCATTATTGTTACAGGATAAATCATCTGACTGTGATAGATTAACTCTGACACCATGTTTATAGGTCACAGTATCATTATTGTTACAGGATATATCATCTGACTGTGATAGATTGACTCTGACACTATGTATGTTGGCCACAGTACCACTAGTAGTACAGGATAAATCATCTGACTGTGATAGATTTACTCTGACGCCATTTCTATTGGTCAAGGTATCATTATTGTTACAGGATAAATCATCTGACTGTGATAGATTGACTCTGATACCATGCCTATAGGTAACAGTATCATTATTGTTATGGGATAAATAATCTCACTGTGAAAGATTGACTCTGACACTATGTCTATATGCCACAGTATCCTTATTGTTACAGGAAAAATCATCTGACTGTGATAGATTGACTCTGACACTATGTCTTTAGGTCAAAATATCATTATTATTACGGGATAAATCATCTGACTGTGATAGATTGACTATGACACTATGTTTTTAGCTCAAAGTATCATTATTGTTACAGGATAAATGATCTGACTGTGATATATTGACTCTGACAGTATGTCTATAGGTCACAGTATCATTATTGTTACAGGATAAATCATCTGACTGTTATAGATTGACTCTGACGCTATGTCTATAGGTCACAGTATCCTTTTTGTTACAGGATAAATCATCTGACTGTTATAGATTGACTCTGACACTATGTCTATAGGCCACAGTATCCTTATTGTTACAGGAAAAATCATCTGACTGTGATAGATTGATTCTGACACTATGTTTTTAGCTCAAAGTATCATTATTGTTACAGGATAAATGATCTGACTGTGATATATTGACTCTGACAGTATGTCTATAGGTCACAGTATCATTATTGTTACAGGATAAATCATCTGACTGTGATAGATTGACTCTCACACTATGTATATTGGCCAAAGTACCATTATTGGTACAAGATAAATCATCTGACTGTGATAGATTTACTCTGACACCATTTCTATTGGTCAAGATATCATTATTGTTACAGGATAAATCATCGGACTGTGATAGATTGATTCTGACACTATGTCTATAGGTCACAGTATCATTATTGTTACGGGATAAATCATCTGACTGTGATAGATTGACTCTGACACTATGTCTATAGGTCACAGTATCCTTATTGTTACAGGATAAATCATCTGACTGTTATAGATTGACTCTGACACTCTGTCTATAGGCCACAGTATCCTTATTGTTACAGGAAAAATCATCTGACTGTGATAGATTGATTCTGACACTATGTTTTTAGCTCAAAGTATCATTATTGTTACAGGATAAATGATCTGACTGTGATATATTGACTCTGACAGTATGTCTATAGGTCACAGTATCATTATTGTTACAGGATAAATCATCTGACTGTGATAGATTGACTCTCACACTATGTATATTGGCCAAAGTACCATTATTGGTACAAGATAAATCATCTGACTGTGATAGATTTACTCTGACACCATTTCTATTGGTCAAGATATCATTATTGTTACAGGATAAATCATCGGACTGTGATAGATTGATTCTGACACTATGTCTATAGGTCACAGTATCATTATTGTTACGGGATAAATCATCTGACTGTGATATATTGACTCTGACAGTATGTCTATAGGTCACAGTATCATTATTGTTACAGGATAAATCATCTGACTGTGATAGATTGACTCTCAAGCTATGTATATTGGCCAAAGTACCATTATTGGTACAAGATAAATCATCTGACTGTGATAGATTTACTCTGACACCATTTCTATTGGTCAAGATATCATTATTGTTACAGGATAAATCATCGGACTGTGATAGATTGATTCTGACACTATGTCTATAGGTCACAGTATCATTATTGTTACGGGATAAATCATCTGACTGTGATAGATTGACTCTGACACTATGTCTATAGGTCACAGTATCCTTATTGTTTCAGGATAAATCATCTGACTGTTATAGATTGACTCTGACACTATGTCTATAGGCCACAGTATCCTTATTGTTACAGGAAAAATCATCTGACTGTGATAGATTGATTCTGACACTATGTTTTTAGCTCAAAGTATCATTATTGTTACAGGATAAATGATCTGACTGTGATATATTGACTCTGACAGTATGTCTATAGGTCACAGTATCATTATTGTTACAGGATAAATCATCTGACTGTGATAGATTGACTCTCACACTATGTATATTGGCCAAAGTACCATTATTGGTACAAGATAAATCATCTGACTGTGATAGATTTACTCTGAAACTATTTCTATTGGTCAAGATATCATTATTGTTACAGGATAAATCATCGGACTGTGATAGATTGATTCTGACACTATGTCTATAGGTCACAGTATCATTATTGTTACGGGATAAATCATCTGACTGTGATAGATTGACTCTGACACTATGTCTATAGGTCACAGTATCCTTATTGTTACAGGATAAATCATCTGA